>NC_071605.1:1165000-1259340 GCF_024509145.1 Vidua macroura
GGATGCAGCTGGACACGGAAGTTGGTGACTTTGGCTGTGTGAGAGGCCACCAGCTCCTCGTCCATCTCTCCTGCACATCCTTGGCAAGGAGTGGGGCCACCACCCCCAAACCTCTGTCCCTGGGGCAGATCTGCCCTGTGGGGTTCCCAAAATCACCCCAAACCTCTGTCCCTGGAGCAGCTCTGCTCTGAAGTTCCCAAAATCACCCCAAACCTCTGTCCTAGGGGCAGATCTGCTCTGTAGGGTTCCCAAAATCACCCCAAACTGGGGCAGCTCTGCTCTGTGGGGTTCCCAAAACCACCCCCAAACCTCTGTCCTAGGGGCAGATCTGCCCTGTGGGGTTCCCAAAATCACCCCAAACCTCTGTCCCTGGAGCAGCTCTGCTCTGATCTTCCCAAAATCTCCGTCCCCGGGACAGCTCTGCTCTGAAAGGGTTCCCAAAACCACCCCAAACCTCTGTCCCTGGGGCAGCTCTGCTCTGTGGGGTTCCCAAAATCACCCCAAACCTCTGTCCCTGGAGCAGGTCTGCTCTGATCTTCCCAAAATCTCCGTCCCCGGGGCAGCTCTGCTCTGAAAGGGTTCCCAAAATCACCCCACACCTCTGTCCCTGAGGCAGCTCTGCTCTGTGAGGTTCCCAAAGTCAACCTGGGGCAGCTCTGCTCTGAAAGGGTTCCCAAAACCACCCCCAAACCTCTGTCCCAGGGGCAGCTCTGCCCTGTGGGGTTCCCAAAATCACCCCAAACCTCTGTCCCAGGGGCAGCTCTGCCCTGTGGGATTCCCAAAACCACCCCCAAACCTCTGTCCCTGGGGCAGCTCTGCTCTGAAGTTCCCAAAATCACCCCAAACCTCTGTCCCCGGGGCAGCTTTGCTCTGTGGGGTTCCCAAAATCACCCCAAACCTCTGTCCCTGGAGCAGCTCTGCTCTGAAGTTCCCAAAATCACCCCAAACCTCTGTCCCTATGACAGCTCTGCTCTGTGGTGTTCCCAAAATCACCCCAAACCCCTGTCCCAGGGGCAGCTCTGCTCTGTGGGGTTCCCAAAATCACCACAAACCTCTGTCCCTGGGGCAGATCTGCATTGTGGGGTTCCCAAAATCACCCCAAACCTCTGTCCTAGGGGCACATCTGCCCTGTGGGGTTCCCAAAATCACCCCAAACCTCTGTCCCTGGGGCAGCTCTGCTCTGTGGGGTTCCCAAAATCACCCCAAACCTGGAGCAGCTCTGCTCTGTGGGTTTCCAAAAATCTCCCCAAAATCTCTGTCCCAGGGGCAGCTCTGCCCTGTGGGGTTCCCAAAATCACCCCCAAACCTCTGTCCCAGGGGCAGCTCTGCTCTGTGGGGTTCCCAAAATCACCCCAAACCTCTGTCCCTGGGGCAGATCTGCCCTGTGGGGTTCCCAAAATCACCCCAAACTGGGGCAGCTCTGCTCTGAAGGGGTTCCCAAAATCACCCCAAACCTGGGGCAGCTCTGCTCTGTGGGGTTCCCAAAATCACCCCAAACCTCTGTCCCAGGGGCTGCTCTGCTCTGATCTTCCCAAAATCTCTATCCTTGGGGCAGCTCTGCTCTGAAAGGGTTCCCAAAATCACCCCAAGACTCTGTCCCTGGGGCAGCTCTGCTCTGAAGTTCCCAAAATCACCCCAAACCTCTGTCCCAGGGGCAGCTCTGCTCTGAAGTTCCCAAAATCACCCCACACCTCTGTCCCTGGGACAGCACTGCTCTGAAGTTCCCAAAATCACTCCAAACCTGGGGCAGCTCTGCTCTGTGGGGTTCCCAAAATCACCCCAAACCTCTGTCCCTGGAGCAGCTCTGCTCTGATCTTCCCAAAATCTCCGTCCCCGGGGCAGCTCTGCTCTGAAAGGGTTCCCAAAATCACCCCACACCTCTGTCCCTGAGGCAGCTCTGCTCTGTGAGGTTCCCAAAGTCAACCTGAAACCTGGGGCAGCTCTGCTCTGAAAGGGTTCCCAAAACCACCCCCAAACCTCTGTCCCAGGGGCAGCTCTGCCCTGTGGGATTCCCAAAACCACCCCAAACCTCTGTCCCTGGGGCAGCTCTGCTCTGTGGGGTTCCCAAAATCACCCCAAACCTAGAGCAGCTCTGCTCTGTGGGTTTCCAAAAATCTCCCCAAAATCTCTGTCCCAGGGGCAGCTCTGCTCTGTGGGGTTCCCAAAATCACCCCACACCTCTGTCCCTGGGACAGCACTGCTCTGAAGTTCCCAAAATCACCCCAAACCAGGGGCAGCTCTGCTCTGTGGGGTTCCCAAAATCACCCCAAACCTGGAGCAGCTCTGCTTTGTGGGTTTCCAAAAATCTCCCCAAAATCTCTGTCCCAGGGGCAGCTCTGCTCTGTGGGGTTCCAAAAATCACCCCAAGACTCTGTCCCTGGGGCAGCTCTGCTCTGAAGTTCCCAAAATCACCCCAAACCTCTGTCCCTACAACAGCTCTGCTCTGTGGGGTTCCCAAAATCACCCCAAACCCCTGTCTGTATGACAGCTCTGCTCTGTGGGGTTCCCAAAATCACCCCAAACCTCTGTCCCTGGAGCAGCTCTGCTCTGAAGTTCCCAAAATCACCCCAAACCTCTGTCCCTATGACAGCTCTGCTCTGTGGTGTTCCCAAAATCACCCCAAACCCCTGTCCCAGGGGCAGATCTGCATTGTGGGGTTCCCAAAATCACCCCAAACCTCTGTCCCCGGGGCAGCTCTGCTCTGTGGTGTTCCCAAAATCACCCCAAACCTCTGTCCCCAGGGCAGCTCTTCTCTGTGGGGTTCCCAAAGGCAACCTGAAACCTGGGGCAGCTCTGCCCTGTGGGATTCCCAAAACCACCCCCAAACCTCTGTCCCTGGGGCAGCTCTGCTCTGAAGTTCCCAAAATCACTCCAAACCTGGGGCAGCTCTGCTCTGCGGGGTTCCCAAAACCACCCCCAAACCTCTGTCCCTATGACAGCTCTGCTCTGAAGGGGTTCCCAAAATCATCCCAAACCTGGGGCAGCTCTGCTCTGTGGGGTTCCCAAAATCACCCCAAACCTCTGTCCCTGGAGCAGCTCTGCCCTGTGGGATTCCCAAAACCACCCCCAAACCTCTGTCCCAGGGGCAGCTCTGCTCTGAAGTTCCCGAAATCACCCCAAACCTCTGTCCCTACAACAGCTCTGCTCTGTGGGGTTCCCAAAACCACCCCCAAACCTCTGTCCCTGGGGCAGCTCTGCTCTGCGGGGTTCCCCACATTCCTTTTCCAGTTCCTCTGTGCTCCCAAATTTCTTTCCAGAGTCTGGTGGAGGGGAGGCCGCAGAGGCCCAGGTGACCCCTGGGACATGGGCGAGGCCCGAGCGGCCTTTGGGGTCAGAATTAAACCCCAAATCCTCGACCCGCAGGGACCGGAGACCAACATGTCCATGGACCAGATTCCATCCCCTGCTCAGGAATCCTCCTCCGCTCTTCCCAAAGCTTCCCCCGCCCTGCCAGGGAACAATTCCTAATTCCCAAAATCCCATCCAGACCTGCCATCTGGCAGTGGGAAGCCATTCCCTGTGTCCTGTCCCTCCAGGCCTTGTCCCCAGTCCCTCTCCAGCTCTCCCGGAGCTCCTGTAGGGACCGGATCCCACTCACCAGCTCCCGCATGCAGGATTTGAGCCTCTCCCGGTCCAGCCTCGTGCGGGACGAGTGGTGCTGGTCCTTGTCAGCCAAGGTCAGGAAGCGCCTGTGGGAAAAGAGGATTCCCATGGGAACCCTTCCCGAAGTTCCCTTCCCACCCCGCCAGCCTGGCCACGTCCCTGGAAAACGCTCGAATTCCCGCCAATCTCCATCAAAACCGTGGATGAGAGGCTGGATTGCACCGCGGACTCGGAGTCAGGAAGGGACATCAGTGTCATCAGGGCCACCAGGTGCCACACAGAATTCCCAGAATTCACACAATTCACCAGGTTGGGAGAGACCTCCAAGAGCATCGAGTCCAACCCAGCCCCAACAGCTCAACTCAACCCTGGCACCCAGTGCCACATCCAGGCTTTGTTAAACACACCCAGGGATGGTGACTCCACCACCTCCCCGGTCCCTGGGAATTCCCAAAATTCCCAGAATTCACAGAATCACCAGGTTGGGAAAGACCTCCAAGAGCATCGAGTCCAATCCAGCCCCAACACCTCAACTCAACCCAGTGCCACATCCAGGCTTGTTTGAAACACGCCCAGGGATGGTGACTCCACCACCTCCCCGGGCAGCCATTCCAGAACTTTATCACCCTTCTGTGAAGAACTTTTCCCTAATACCCAGCCTCAGTTTCCCCTGGTGCAGCTTAAGGCTGTGTCCTCTGGCTCTGCCAGTTCCTGGAGAAGGAGCCCAACCCCAGCTGGCCACAGCCACCTTTCAGGCCACCAGCCTGTGGAGGCCACAGGACTGACGTTTCCACCGCTGCTTTGGGGTGTTTGGGGTGCAAGATGGAAGCGCCATGCGCCAGCCCGAGGCAAAAGATCCGGCACGGTGCCGGTGTCATGGAATGTTGTCCCATCATCCCGAGGACGGGATCACCTGGGATCCCAGAGGATGGAGAGGTGACATTCCCGCTGGGAGCAGGGACCCGCACGGTGCCGCCCTTGCCACGTGTCACTCACAGGCAGCCGCTGCTCAGCTCCTCCAGGACCCCTCGGAGACGGCGCTCCGGGTGCGGCTTCTCCGTCTTGATCATCTCCTGCACGTCGTTGAGGCCCTCCTCCTGCAGCACCGACGGGGACAGCGTGAGGGGTGGGGGGGCTGGGAAACACCTGGGGATCACCTGGGGATCACCTGGGGATCACCTGGGATCATTTGGGATCACCTGGGCTGGGAATCACCTGGGATCACCTGGGCTGGCAATCACCTGGGATCACCTGAGCTGGGCATAACCTGGGATCACCTGGGCTGGGAATCACCTGGGAATCACCTGGGCTGGGCTGGAAATCACCTGGGATCACCTGAGGATCACCTGGGATCATCTGGGCTAGGCTGGGAATCACCTGGGAATCACCTGGGCTGGGCTGGAAATCACCTGGGATCACCTGGGATCATCTGGGCTGGGAATAATCTGAGATCACCTGGGATCACCTGGGATCATCTGGGCTGGGCTGGGAATCACCTTGGATGACTTGGTATTACCTGGGGATCACCTGGGATCACCTGGTATCATCTGGGCTGGCTACAAATCACCTGGGATCATCTGGGCTGGGCTGGGAATCACCTTGGATCACTTGGGATTACCTGGGGATCACCTGGGGATCATTTGGGATCATCTGGGATCACCTGGGCTGGGCATAACCTGGGATCACCTGGGCTGGGCTGGGAATCACCTGGGATCACCTGAGGATCACCTGGGATCATCTGGGCTGGGAATCACCTGGGAATCACCTGGGCTGGGCTGGAAATCACCTGGGATCACCTGGGATCATCTGGGCTGGGCTGGGAATCACCTTGGATGACTTGGTATTACCTGGGGATCACCTGGGATCACCTGGTATCATCTGGGCTGGCTACAAATCACCTGGGATCATCTGGGCTGGGCTGGGAATCACTTGGGATCACCTGAGGATCTCCTGGGATCACCTGGGCTGGGAATAATCCGAGATCACCTGGGATCACCTGGGGATCACCTGGGATCATTTGGGATCATCTGGGATCATCTGGGCTGGGAATCACCTGGGATCACCGGGGATCACCCTGGCTGGGAACCACCTGGGAATCACCTGGGCTGGGCATCACCTTGGATCACCTCGGCTGGGCTGGGAATCACCTTGGATCACTTGGGGATCACTGGGATCACCTGGAGATCATCTGGGCTGGGTTGGGAATCACCTGGGATCACCTGGGCTGGGCTGGAAATCACCTGGGATCATCTGAGGATCATTTGGGATCATCTGGGCTGGGTTGGGAATCACCTGGGATCACCTGGGATCATCTGGGAATCACCTGGGATCATCTGGGCTGGGCTGGAAACCACCTGGGATCACCTGAGGATCACCTGGGCTGGGTTGGAAGTCACCTGGGATCACCTGGTGTCATCTGGAATCAACTGGGCTGGCTAGAAATCACCTGGGATCACCTGAGGATCACCTGGGATCATCTGGGCTGGGCTGGGAATCACCTTGGATCACTTGGGATTACCTGGGGATCACCTGGGATCACCTGGGATCACCTGGGCTGGAAATTACCTGGGATCACCCGGGATTACCTGGGGATCACCTGGGATCACCTGGGATCACCTGGCCTGGGAATCACCTGGGATCACCTGGGATCATCGGGGCTGGGCTGGGAATCACCTGGGATCACCTTGGCTGGGAATCACCTGGGAATCACCTGGGCTGGGCTGGAAATCACCTGGGATCATCTGAGGATCACCTGGGATCATCTGGGCTGGGCTGGGAATCACCTGGGATCACCTGGTGTAATCTGGGATCAACCGGGCTGGCTAGAAATCACCTGGGATCATTTTGGATCACCTGGGATCATCTGGGCTGGGCTGGAAACCACCTGGGATCACCTGAGGATCACCTGAGATCACCTGGGATCATCTGGGAATCACCTGGGAATCACCTGGGCTGGGCTGGAAATCACTTGGGATCATCTGAGGATCATTTGGGATCATCTGGGCTGGGCTGGAAATCACCTGGGATCACCTGGGATCATCTGGGCTGGGAATAATCTGAGATCACCTGGGATCACCTGGGATCATCTGGGCTGGGCTGGGAATCACCTTGGATGACTTGGTATTACCTGGGGATCACCTGGGATCACCTGGTATCATCTGGGCTGGCTACAAATCACCTGGGATCATCTGGGCTGGGCTGGGAATCACCTTGGATCACTTGGGATTACCTGGGGATCACCTGGGGATCATTTGGGATCATCTGGGATCACCTGGGCTGGGAATCACCTGGGATCATCTGGGCTGGGCTGGGAATCACTTGGGATCACCTGAGGATCTCCTGGGATTACCTGGGCTGGGAATAATCCAAGATCACCTGGGATCACCTGGCGATCACCTGGGATCATTTGGGATCATCTGGGATCACCTGGGCTGGGAATCACCTGGGATCATCTGGGCTGGGAATCACCTGGGATCACCTGGGATCACCCAGGCTGGGAATCACCTGGGAATCACCTGAGCTGGGCATAACCTGGGATCACCTGGGCTGGGCTGGGAATCACCTTGGATCACTTGGGGATCACTGGGATCACCTGGAGATCATCTGGGCTGGGTTGGGAATCACCTGGGATCACCTGGGATCATCTGGGAATCACCTGGGATCATCTGGGCTGGGCTGGAAACCACCTGGGATCACCTGAGGATCACCTGGGCTGGGTTGGAAGTCACCTGGGATCACCTGGTGTCATCTGGAATCAACTGGGCTGGCTAGAAATCACCTGGGATCACCTGAGGATCACCTGGGATCATCTGGGCTGGGCTAGGAATCACCTTGGATCACTTGGGATTACCTGGGGATCACCTGGGATCACCTGGGATCACCTGGGCTGGGAATTACCTGGGATCACCCGGGATTACCTGGGGATCACCTGGGATCACCTGGGATCACCTGGGCTGGGAATCACCTGGGATCATCTGGGGATCACCTGGGGATCACCTGGGATCATCGGGGCTGGGCTGGGAATCACCTGGGATCACCTTGGCTGGGAATCACCTGGGAATCACCTGGGCTGGGCTGGAAATCACCTGGGATCATCTGAGGATCACCTGGGATCATCTGGGCTGGGCTGGGAATCACCTGGAATCATCTGAGGATCATTTGGGATAATCTGGGCTGGGTTGGGAATCACCTGGGATCTCCTGGTGTCATCTGGGATCAACTGGGCTGGCTAGAAATCACCTGGGATCACCTGAGGATCACCTGGGATCATCTGGGCTGGGCTGGGAATCACCTTGGATCACTTGGGATTACCTGGGGATCACCTGGGATCATCTGGGATCACCTGGGCTGGGAATCACCTGGGATCACCTGGGATCACCTGGGATCATCGGGGCTGGGCTGGGAATCACCTGGGATCACCTTGGCTGGGAATCACCTGGGAATCACCTGGGCTGGGCTGGAAATCACCTGGGATCATCTGAGGATCATTTGGGATCATCTGGGCTGGGCTGGGAACCACCTGGCCTCCCCACCCTCACAGGGAAGAATTCCATCCCAATATGCTGCCCAAATCTCCCCTTTTCCAGTTTGTACCCATTCCCTGGCTCCTGTCCCTCCAGGTTTGTCCCCAGTCCCTCTCCAGCTCTCCTGGAGCTCCTTTAGGCTCTGGAAGGGGCTCTGAGCTCTCCCTGGAGCTTTCCCTTCCCTGGCTCTGCCACACGAGTGCTTCACCCCTCCAGCCCAGGTGACAAAGCCTCCCCACCCCTGCTCCCTTTTCTGGGGACATCCGGATCCACAGGATTCTCAAGGAGCTGCTGGAATTTGGTGATTCCACACTGGGAATGTTGCCCTTTTCAGCCACTGTCCATCCTTGCTTTTCAGGGAGCCTGGCTGTGGCTGTGCCTGGCACCAGCCCCGGGTCCCAGCTGTGTCCCCCCAATCCCTCTACCCCTCCCTGACCATCCCTGTCCATCCCTGACCATCCCTGTCCCTCCACCCCTTCCTGTCCATCCCTGTCCATCCCTGACCATTCCTGTCCATCCCTGTCCCTCCACCCCTCCCTGTCCACCCCTGTCCATCCCTGTCCATCCCTGTCCATCTCTGTCCATCCCTGTCCCTCCACCCCTCCCTGACCATCCCTGTCCACCCCTGTCCATCCCTGTCCATCCCTGTCCACCCCTGTCCATCCCTGACCAGCCCTGTCCACCCCTGTCCACCCCTGTCCATCCCTGTCCATCCCTGACCATCCCTGTCCACCCCTGTCCACCCCTGTCCATCCCTGTCCACCACTGTCCACCCCTGTCCACCCCTGTCCCTCCACCCCTCCCTGACCACCCCTGTCCACCCCTGTCCATCCCTGTCCATCCCTGTCCACCCCTGTCCATCCCTGACCAGCCCTGTCCACCCCTGTCCACCCCTGTCCATCCCTGTCCATCCCTGACCATCCCTGTCCACCCCTGTCCACCCCTGTCCACCCCTGACCATCCCTGTCCACCCCTGTCCACCCCTGTCCAGCCCTGTCCACCCCTGTCCATCCCTGTCCATCCCTGTCCACCCCTGTCCACCCCTGTCCATCCCTGACCATCCCTGACCATCCCTGTCCACCCCTGTCCACCCCTGTCCCTCCACCCCTCCCTGATCACCCCTCCCTGTCCATCCCTGTCCACCCCTGTCCCTCCAACCCTCCCTGTCCACCCCTGACCACCCCTGACCATCCCTGTCCATCCCTGTCCATCCCTGACCATTCCTGTCCATCCCTGTCCCTCCACCCCTCCCTGTCCATTCCTGTCCATCCCTGTCCATCCCTGTCCACCCCTGTCCACCCCTGTCCATCCCTGTCCATCCCTGTCCATCCCTGACCATCCCTGACCATCCCTGTCCATCCCTGTCCATCCCTGACCATTCCTGTCCATCCCTGTCCCTCCACCCCTCCCTGTCCATTCCTGTCCATCCCTGTCCACCCCTGTCCACCCCTGTCCATCCCTGTCCATCCCTGACCATTCCTGTCCATCCCTGACCATCCCTGTCCAGCCCTGACCATCCCTGTCCATCCAACCCTCCCTGTCCATCTCTGTCCATCCCTGTCCCTCCAACCCTCCCTGTCCATCCCTGTCCCTCCACCCCTCCTTGACCACCCCTGTCCATCCCTGACCACCCCTGTCCATCCCTGACCACCCCTGTCCATTCCTGTCCATCCCTGACCACCCCTGTCCATCCCTGACCACCCCTGTCCATTCCTGTCCATCCCTGACCATCCCTGTCCAGCCCTGACCATCCCTGTCCATCCAACCCTCCCTGTCCATCTCTGTCCATCCCTGTCCCTCCAACCCTCCCTGTCCATCCCTGTCCATCCCTGTCCCTCCACCCCTCCCTGACCACCCCTGTCCATCCCTGTCCATCTCTGTCCATCCCTGACCATCCCTGTCCCTCCACCCCTCCCTGTCCATCCCTGTCCACCCCTGTCCACCCCTGTCCACCCCTGTCCACCCCTGCCCACCCCTGCCCATCCCTGACCAGCTTGTCCGCGATCTTGTCCATGATGTTGGCGTTGTAGAGCCGGCGCCGCTGGTCCTGCCACCAGCTCCGGATGTAGATGCAGGGCTTCTTCTCCAGGTAGGGCAGGTGGAAGTAATTCCTGCAAGAGGAGGCAGGAGAGACGCTCCGTGGGGGTGACAATCCCGGCCTGGAGCAGCCCCCATCCCACCCCCCCACGCCGTGGTGGGAAGGGGGATGCGGCAGCTCAGGAGAAGGAGGGAGGCGGCCTCAGCTGCATCCTGGAGAGCAGAGGCTCCGTTTCTCCCGAGGCCATTCCCAAAACCAGGCGCAGCATGGATGGGTGCAGTGGCCAGGGGCTGCCCCTGGATCCCTGGGAGAGTCCAAGGCCAGGGTTTGGAGCAATCCGGGATGTGGCAGCAGCTCTCTGGCCGCAGAGAGCAGGCACAGACTTTCCCAGGCATGGTGCCGGGAAAAGGCAGCGAGAAGAGCAGGGCAAAGAATGATAAACAATCCTTATCTCCACCTGCTGCACCTGGCGTTTGCGAACATGCGGAATGCGCTACGGAGATTTGTTTACCAAAGGGTAATTAATTTGTTAATTAGCCAGTGGTGATGGTGTTTGATTGAAGGAACAATCAAGTCCAGCTGTACCGTAACTGTCTATAAAAGCAATGGGTTTCTTAATAAAGATTAATCAGCCTGCTGTAATTGTGGAGTCTGTGCTAATTATTACCTGGCTGAGGGCCTGTTGCAACGATACTGGGCCAGTGGGATGTGTCGGGGTTGGAACTGGATGATCTTTGAGATCCCTTCCCACCCAAACCATCCTGGGATTCTGAAACATCCCACGCTGGGACGATCCTTGGGATCCTTTCCCACCCAAACCATCCTGGGATTCTGAAACATCCCACGCTGGGATGATCTTTGAGATCCCACCAAACCATCCTGGGATTCTGAAACCTCCCAGCTGCTGAAACATCCCACATTGGGATGATCTTTGAGATCCCTTCCCACCAAACCATCCTGGGATTCTGAAACATCCAATGCTGGGATGATCTTTGAGATACCACCCAAACCATCCTGGGATTCTGAAACCTCCCAGCTGATGAAACATCCCACATTGGATCCCTTTGAGATCTGATCCTACTAAACCATCCTGGGATTCTGAAACCTCCCAGATACTGAAACATCCCACACTTGGATGATCTTTGAGATCCCACCAAACCATGCTGGGATTCTGAAACCTCCCAGCTGATGAAACATCCCACGCTGGGATGATCTTTGAGATCCCTTCCCACCAAACCATCCTGGGATTCTGAAACATCCCACACTTGGATGATCTTTGAGATCCCACCCAAACCATCCTGGGATTCTGAAACCTCCCAGCTGCTGAAACATCCCACGCTGGGATGATCTTTGAGATCCCTTCCCACCAAACCATCCTGGGATTCTGAAACCTCCCAGCTGCTGAAACATCCCACGCTGGGATGATCTTTGAGATCCCATCCCACCAAACCATCCTGGGATTCTGAAACATCCCACGCTGGGATGATCTTTGAGATCCCTTCCCACCCAAACCATCCTGGGATTCTGAAACCTCCCAGCTGATGAAACATCCCACACTGGGATGATCCTTGAGATCCCATCCCACCAAAACATCCTGGGATTCTGAAACATCCCACGCTGGGATGATCCTTGAGATCCCACCAAACCATCCTGGGATTCTGAAACCTCCCAGCTGATGAAACATCCCACACTGGGATGATCCTTGAGATCCCATCCCACCAAAACATCCTGGGATTCTGAAACATCCCACGCTGGGATGATCCTTGAGATCCCACCAAACCATCCTGGGATTCTGAAACCTCCCAGCTGCTGAAACATCCCACGCTGGGATGATCTTTGAGATCCCTTCCCACCAAACCATCCTGGGATTCTGAAACATCCCACGCTGGGATGATCTTTGAGATACCACCCAAACCATCCTGGGATTCTGAAACCTCCCAGCTGCTGAAACATCCCACGCTGGGATGATCCTTGAGACCCCATCCCACCAAAACATCCTGGAATTCTGAAACCTCCCAGTTCCTGAAACATCTCATGTTGGGATGATCCTTGAGATCCCTTCCAACCCAAACCATCCTGGGATTCTGAAACTTCCCAGCTGCTGAAACATCGTACGCTGGGATGATCCTTGAGATCCCACCAAACCATCCTGGGATTCTGAAATATCCCAGCTGCTGAAACATCCCACACTGGGATGATCTTTGAGATCCCTTCCCACCAAACCATCCTGGGATTCTGAAACCTCCCAGCTGCTGAAACATCCCACGTTGGGATGATCTTTGAGATCCCTTCCCACCAAACCATCCTGGGATTCTGAAACCTCCCAGCTGCTGAAACATCCCATGTTGGGATGATCTTTGAGATCCCACCAAACCATCCTGGGATTCTGAAATCTCCCAGTCGCTTAAACATCCCACGTTGGGATGATCCTTGAGATCCCTTCCCACCAAACCATCCTGGGATTCTGAAACATCCAATGCTGGGATGATCTTTGAGATCCCACCAAACCATCCTGGGATTCTGAAACCTCCCAGCTGCTGAAACATCCAATGCTGGGATGATCTTTGAGATCCCACCAAACCATCCTGGGATTCTGAAACATCCCACACTTGGATGATCTTTGAGATCCCACCAAACCATCCTGGGATTCTGAAACCTCCCAGTCGCTGAAATATCCCACGTTGGGATGATCTTTGAGATCTGATCCCAGCAAACCATCCTGGGATTCTGAAACCTCCCAGTCGCTTAAACATCCCACGTTGGGATGATCTTTGACATCCCTTCCCACCAAACCATCCTGGGATTCTGAAACATCCCACACTTGGATGACCTTTGAGATCCCACCAAACCATCCTGGGATTCTGAAACCTCCCAGCTGCTGAAACATCCCATGCTGGGATGATCCTTGAGATCCCACTAAAACCATCCTGGGATTCTGAAGCCTCCCAGCTGCTCCAAGCCCTGCCCAACATGTCCTTGGAACAGCGATGGTGCAGCCGAAGGAAGGGTGATCCATACTTTTGGAGCCATGAAGTGCTGGAAATCCAGCACCTGGAAAGGGGAATCCTGCTGCACCTGGGATCAGCAGGAATCAAATCCAGCTCCAGCCATTCCCGGGTTTTCCCACCAGGAGATGTCAGCAGAGCCCCGTGGTGGAGCGGGGGGCCCCCACCCGCAGCTCCCAGAGGATGGAGATTTTTGGATAAACAGGGTGGGAGAGGCCCCAAAACATCGGAACTTCTCATCTCCCCTTGGGATACAGCTGGACAAGGAGCTGAGGAACAGAGGAGGGAATTCCAGGGGGATTTATCTATGTTGGATATTGATGGAAAAAAGGGAAAGAATTCCAGGGGCATTTTTCTGTCCTGGGTATTGATGGAAACAAGTGAAAGAATTCCAGGGAGACTTTTCTGTGCTGGATATTCATGGAAACAAGGGAAAGAAATCCAGGGAGACCTTTCTGTGCTGGATGTTCATGGAGACAAGGAAGGGAATTCCAGGGAGACTTTTCTATGCTGGATATTGATGGAAAGAGGGAGAGGATTCCAGGGGCATTTTTTCTGTCCTGGGTATTGATGGAAACAAGTGAAAGAATTCCAGGGAGACTTTTCTGTGCTGGATGTTCATGGAAACAAGGAAGGGAATTCCAGGGAAACTTTTCTGTGCTGGATCTTGATGGAAAGAGGGAGAGAATTCCAGGGGCATTTTTTCTGTCCTGGGTATTGATGGAAACAAGTGAAAGAATTCCAGGGAGACTTTTCTGTGCTGGATGTTCATGGAAACAAGGAAAGGAATTCCAGGGAGGCTTTTCTGTGCTGGATCTTGATGGAAACAAGGGAGGAAACCCCAGGGAGACTTTTCTCTGCTGGATATTGATGGAAAGAGGGAGGGAATTCCAGGGAGACTTTTCTGTGCTGGATATTGATGGAAAGAGGGAGAGAATTCCAGGGAGACACCTATCTTCACTGGATATTCTTTTCCTGATTTATTTAACCAGACAGTGAATTCAGTTAGCACCAACCTGCCGCTAAAACTTGATGAAAACCCTCTTCAAGTGAATCTCATAAACTTAAATCCAATTTTCTTTCTTATCCCAGTCCCTGGAATGCAAATCCTGACCTCCCCAGGCACATCTCACCAGGCAGAGGATTTGAGCCTTTTTATCCCAGTTTCCTGCCCTGCCCGATGCATTTGCAGATTTTTCCCGCAGTTTTTCCATCTGGGATCACGACACTGATGAGGCCACCACTGACCCATGTCCCTAAACCAGGACAGTCCCCAAAGGCCACACAAGGTGGACACGCTGACCAGTGCCCAGGTGGACACACTGACCAGTGACCAGGTGGACACACTGACCAGTGCCCAGGTGGACACACTGACCAGTGCCCAGGTGGACACACTGACCACACAAATCCAGGTGGACACCCTGACCTGTCCGTGCCCAGGTGGACACACTGACCAGTCCCCAGGTGGACACAGTGACCACACAAATCCAGGTGGACACACTGACCAGTGACCAGGTGGACACACTGACCACACAAATCCAGGTGGACACACTGACCTGTCCATGCCCAGGTGGACACACTGACCACACAAATCCAGGTGGACACACTGACCAGTGACCAGGTGGACACACTGACCACACAAATCCAGGTGGACACAGAGATCTGTCCATGCCCAGGTGGACACACTGACCTGTCCGTGCCCAGGTGGACACACTGACCAGTGCCCAGGTGGACACGCTGACCTGTCCGTGCCCAGGTGGACACACTGACCAGTGCCCAGGTGGACACGCTGACCTGTCCGTGCCCAGGTGGACACACTGACCAGTGTCCAGGTGGACACAGTGACCACACAAATTCAGGGGGACACGCTGACCTGTCCGTGCCCAGGTGGACACACTGACCTGTCTGTGCCCAGGTGGACACGTTGACCAGTGCCCAGGTGGACACACTGACCTGTCCATGCCCAGGTGGACACGCTGACCTGTCCGTGCCCAGGTGGACACACTGACCAGTGCCCAGGTGGACACACTGACCTGTCTGTGCCCAGGTGGACACACTGACCAGTGCCCAGGTGGACACACTGACCTGTCTGTGCCCAGGTGGACACACTGACCAGTGTCCAGGTGGACACACTGACCACACAAATCCAGGTGGACACACTGACCAGTGACCAGGTGGACACACTGACCACACAAATCCAGGTGGACACACTGACCAGTGACCAGGTGGACACACTGACCACACAAATCCAGGTGGACACACTGACCACACAAATCCAGGTGGACACCCTGACCTGTCCATGCCCAGGGGGACACACTGACCTGTCCATGCCCAGGTGGACACACTGACCACACAAATCCAGGTGGACACGCTGACCACACAAAACCAGGTGGACACACTGACCCAGTGCCCAGGTGGACACAGAGATCTGTCTATGCCCAGGTGGATACACTGACCAGTGTCCAGGTGGACACACTGACCTGTCCATGCCCAGGTGGACACGCTGACCTGTCTGTGCCCAGGTGGATACACTGACCAGTGCCCAGGTGGACACACTGACCTGTCCATGCCCAGGTGGACACACTGACCTGTGCCCAGGTGGACACACTGACCACACAAATTCAGGGGGACACGCTGACCTGTCCGTGCCCAGGTGGACACGCTGACCAGTGCCCAGGTGGACACACTGACCTGTCCATGCCCAGGTGGACACGCTGACCTGTCCGTGCCCAGGTGGACACACTGACCAGTGCCCAGGTGGACACACTGACCTGTCCATGCCCAGGTGGACATGCTGACCTGTCCGTGCCCAGGTGGACACACTGACCAGTGCCCAGGTGGACACACTGACCTGTCCGTGACCAGAGGCTTCATGGGCTGGGATGAAGAAACGGAAACCAGCTCTCCATCCTCGCCACCTTCATCCTCGCTGGAATTCTGGAGCAGCTCCGACTCCTCCTCGTCCCCATCCCCTCCATCTTTCTTCCTCCGCAGGAGGGGTCTGCTGGAGCCATCCACCTGGTTGCCATAGTTACCTCGAGGAGAAAAAAAACCGAGACGGGATCGATTCACAGCGTTATAACTCCCAGCTCTGGGACTGAACTCGGGTTGGGAAAAGTTTTCTCTGCTGGAATCACAGAGAACGTTGGAGTTTGACTTCCTGGAATCACGTCCAGGAGCTGGAAATTAGGGAGAGGGGTCTGTGCCCTGCTCCTGTCCCCTCTCAATCCCCTGGGAATCCCCTGGCACGTCCGGAGCAGGAAACTGGGATGGAAGAGAGGGATCAGCTCCCCTGGCCGCAGCCCAGCAGGCACAAAATGGGATCCCACATCCCTCGTGCCCACGGAGGAGCCATTCCCCGCTCCCCAAACCCTCTCGGAGCAGGGGTTGGAATGGAAAACCGGGAATAAACCCCACCCCCATCTTTGGATTCTGACTTTCACCACCGTCACGCTCCCCAAAAAAAAACAACCAACCTATGGTGACCTCAAAGTTAATGGGCTTGTCCCCAATCTTCCTGTCGATCATGGTGGCCTCCAGGAAGGCTCCGAAGAGGAAGAATTCCTCCATCTTCCCGCTGCAGTTCTGCAGTAGAAAAGAGATCCCAGGGCTGAGGGTTGGGGCCAGAGGGAGAGACAGGTCCCGTCCCTCGGGATGGCGTTTCCAAAGGGACCGCGAGGGTTTTGTCTCCCATCTCTTGGCTCGTTGTGGAGAGTGTTTTATTAAAGATTTCATCTTAATATCTTTTAATTAAAGACAACCTTGAGCTGTGTTGGGATCCGTCAGCCCTTGCCCAGGAGGGGCTCTTGGGGACATTCAGGAATGCAGTTCACTGAACTGATCAAACCACACAAATCCAAGGTGCCTGGGTGCTCCCGTGGAATTGGAATGGTTCCGTTTCCAGGTGGTTTCATTCCCCCTGGCTGGGAAATAAACGAGATCCTTGGCTTCTGATTGAAACCCATCAGGATAAGAGTGGGATAACTGGAATTAGGGGACGAGGCACTGTCTGTGTGTGTTTCCCACTTGGAGAAACATCCCTGAGTTCAGGAGATGATAGAAATGATGGAATGGTTTGGGTGGGAAGGGACCTTAAAAATCATCTGGTTTCATGGGCAGGGTCACCTTCCCCTATCCCAGGGTGCTCCAAGCCCTGTCCAACCTGGCCATGGACACTTCCAGGGATGGATCAGCCCCTGGGACAGCTGTGCCAGTGACAACAAATGTCACTCTGACATTCCCAGCGCTCCTGAGGGAAGTGAGCACTGGAATGATCCTAAAACCCGAAATCCTGCAAGACTGACTTCCCTTGCTCTGTGAGATCCAGAACAGCTGGGGCAACGCTTGAAATCGCAGAATTCCCAGAATTCACAGAATTCACCAGGTTGGAAGAGACCTCCAAGAGCATCGAGCTCAACCCAGCCCCAACACCTCAACTCAACCCTGGCACCCAGTGCCACATCCAGGCTTGTTTTAAACACACCCAGGGATGGATGGTGACTCCACCACCTCCCCGGGCAGATGATTCCCGTATTTTATCACCCTTTCTGTAAAACACTTTTTTCCTAATTTCCTCAATTCCCCTTGGTGCAGCTTAAGGCTGTGTCCTCTGGCTCTGTCAGTTCCTGGAGAAGGAGCCCAAGCCCAGCTGAGCACAGCCACCTTTCAGGAGCTGTGGAGAGTGATGAGGTCACCCCTGAGCCTCCTTTTCTCCAGGCTGAACACCCCCAGCTCCCTCGGCCGTTCCTCACAGGGTTTGTGTTCCCAGCCCCTCTCCAGCCTCGGGTTTGTGTTCCCAGCCCCTCTCCAGCCTCGGGTTTGTGTTCCCAGCCCCTCTCCATCCTCGGGTTTGTGTTCCCAGCCCCTCTCCAGCCTCGGGTTTGTGTTCCCAGCCCCTCTCCAGCCTCGGGTTTGTGTTCCCAGCCCCTCTCCAGCCTCGGGTTTGTGTTCCCAGCCCCTCTCCAGCCTCGGGTTTGTGTTCCCAGCCCCTCTCCAGCCTCGGGTTTGTGTTCCCGGCCCCTCTCCAGCCTCGGGTTTGTGTTCCCAGCCCCTCTCCAGCCTCGTTGCCTCCTCTGGATGTGCTCGAGTGTCTCAACATCCTTCCCAAACTGAGAGGCCAGAACTGGACACAGCCCTCGAGGTGTGACCTCACCAGTGCCCAGTGCAGGGGCAGAATGAGCTCCCTGCTCCTGCTGGCCACGCCATTCCTGACACGGGAAAATCCTCAATTTATGAGACCAAAGGTAACAACCCAATATTCCCAAGACCCCAAACTGCCCCCCCCCCGGATGCTGTGGGGTCACGGGGACATTGGAAGGGTCACAGGGGGACTTACGTCAGCCACCGCCGTGGCCTGCTCCACCTGCACCTCAGTGGAGCTGTTGATCTCGGGGTTGGTGGTGTCCAGGATCTCCACGGCCAGGCCCAGCAGGAGCCGGGCACGGAAGGAGACGCCCTCGCCCAGGCCCTCGTTGAGCTCCTGGTGCTCGTCCATGAGGGTGTAGTTCCGCGTGGAGCCGTACATGTTCACCCAGGCGGGCCCGAAGGTGGGCAGGAAACCTGAGGGGGTGGAACGGGCAGGCGGGAAGGGGATGGAGAGGGAAAAGGGAATGTCTTGGCACCCGTGGTCGGCGTCACTTTCCTGGTCTCTGTGCGGTGACACGGGCTGGGATATGTTCTTGTGTGCCCACGGAAGTGAGCTTGCCGCCATCCGTGGAGACAGTTTTCAGGGAATCCCGGGATAATTTGGGTTGGGAAAGAGCTCCCAGCCCATCCAATCCAACTGTGCCCAATCCCCACCTTGTCCGCAGCCCAGGGCTACTGAGTACCACATCCAAGCCTGGCATGGGCACTCCAAACCTGCCTGGGCAGCCCCTGCCAAGCCCTGACCGCCCTTTCCATGGAGAAATTCCTCCTGGTGTCCAACCTGGCACAACCAGGGTGAGTGGAAGGATTTAAGTCTTTTACCTCAATCTCCTGCCTCATGCATTTGCAGGAGATTTTTCCGGCAGTTTCCCCCTCGGATCCCAGCACTGCCAAGGCCACCACTGCCCCATGTCCCCAAGTGCCACATCCAAATGGCTTTTAAATCCCGCCAGGGATGGAAACTCCACTTCAATTTCCAGGAAGGAGTTTTCCTGATATCCACCCTGAGCCTGCCCTGGCCCAGCCTGAGGCCATTTCCCCTTGGCCTGTCCCTGTTCCCTGGCAGCAGAGCCCGACCCCCCCTGGCTGTCCCCTCCTTTTAGGAAGTTGTGCAGAGCCACAAGGTCCCCCCGGAGCCTCCAGTTTTTTTTTTTGGAGGGGGAATTTGCAGGGAAGGCAGTGATGGGAACTGGGCAGGTCTTCAGCAATTCCCCATTTTGAGGGTCGAGGAAGGAGAACGCCCCCCGTTCTCCAGTCCCACATCTGGTTCCCCATCTTTCCCCTCAAATGCTCATCCACCCAGGGAGTTTTTGGAAGAGCAAATTGTTCTGGGGTGTCTTTGCTTTCAGGTATTGGCTGAGGGCTTGTGACAAATCTTGGTTTTCAGGGCATTGGTCCAGGAACCTCTCACATTTCAGGACACCAAGGTCTCTCCAGATGGGCACCAAGGAATTCCAGGGGTGGGAAGGAGCCTGGAACACTTTGGGAGCTCTCCCATTCCAACTTTACCTTTGTCCCCTTCGTTGGAGACCTTCCTCAGATCGATGAAATGGGTCCCGATGGCCACGTCATTGACCTTGTCCGAGTCCCGGATCTGGACCTTGATCCGTTTGCACAGCGGGGGAAACATCTCTGTGAAGACGATCTGCTCGTTCCAGAGGGGCTCGTAGCTGCTCTTCTGTATGGAAGTCTTTCCCTGGGAATTGAGAAGAGACGGATATCAGACAAGGGTTGATAAGGGACGAGGGATGCGGGACTCCGGGCGGCTCTTCAAGATGCAGCTTGTTGTGTCCAAGACGTTACAGCGGCCCAGGGTCGGGGGATGTTGGAACCCTGGGTGCTGAGAATTTTAAACCTCCTGTGCTGAAAGGCACAGACCCCCAGGAGAGCACTGCATTTGGCCTGGGGCTGTGGAGAACGCTTCCAAACCTGATTGATAGCGCTGGGATTACGGGTGTGGAGTGTGGCTAGAAGTGTGTGGTGCCACAGGGTGAAAAAATTTAGGTTTGGGGTTTTAGTATACGGTGACACATGGGAGCCAAGATGGAGAATTTTGGGCGTGGGTTAGACGTCTTTGTTGCACCTTCTTCTTCGTGGATCTGTGTGGTTTTCTCTAAATGGGTGAAAGAAGTCCATGTTTCGGGTTTTGGGTGATCATAACTGGGTTAGAAGCATAAATAATATAGATGACAACTGGTTTTTGGGTAATTGGGACTTAAATAGCCTTGAACGGACGCCATTTTAGCTCACTTTTCTCGACTTGTTAGGGAGAGCTCACCTCTCGTGAGTTTGTAATAGATAAGGGTAATAAACTTTGGAGTGAGACTGCAAAAACAACATTTCCTGAGTATTATTCATGCTGACCTTGGAGAAAAAAAGTGTTAGTGTTCGGGAACAAATAATCACGGAATATGATTATATGCAGGTGCTTTTATTGAAGAGCTCTGGGAATCAGGGGTACAGACCCAACTCTGACTCCGACATGGCTCTCGAGCTGAATGTATTTCATATTCTATTGTTATATAACTTACATATTAATTATTAAAGTTTTATTGTTCTATTGTATACACTGACCTTATTCGAGCATGAATCTCTCGTGACCTTTCTCAAGGCCCTGACCACAGTTTCTCATGATTATTCTTACGATTAAACAGGAATTATATTTAATTACCTAACAATTATATAATTTATCATATCCTGGCCACACAGGTGCAGTTCTAGCCAGTACAAGGCCTGTACTTTCCCAGGGTATTTTCCCAGGGCCTACTAAGCCTAACTTTCCTTCTAACTCGCCAAATCCCCATGGTTTTAAAACCCTTTTACTATCAAAAGAGCCTGGATTTCCAACAGTGGGTGACAGAGCCGGCTGTCAGCTCCAGCTGGTGACAAGCCTGAAGACCCTTTAATTTTGGTTACATTGCATTATGTATTTTTCTTTTCTGAGCATCTTAACATATGATCGACCAATCAATACCTTTACTTGTTGCCCTGATTTTTGTGTTAAGTTTTCTTTTATAGCTCTTTTGAAAGTTTTAAAGGTCTCATAAAACTTCTTCAGCCTTCTGATCTGTTTACATATTTCTACTGGAGTTCTCACCCGCTGTTCACGTAAACAATGATTGCTTTGCGTTCTTCTTTGTGGGAGAAGAGAATTGACGGACTCTTGGTTTGAACAGTGTGGTTGGGGAGGTGGTAACTCCATCCTCCAATCCACGGTCACCTCTGGAATTCTATAAATACCAGATATTTGAATAAAAGTTTCTCTTTTTTTCTCCTTTGAACTTACCAAGTGCCTGTGTACTCGCTTCGTGTCCAAGAGCGGCACTCTACTATTACCTGTCACAACTACTGTCATTGCCACACTGTGCTCACTACTATCCAGTCACGTGAGTTAGTACGTCGCAGTTTAACCTTAAAGTTGTTTTTTCAGTTTTCTTGCAGTGGAACATTCTTAGACCCTTTTTCTGCTTGCCACACCGACGTGCCTTGCTTGCCCGTGGAATCTTTCTGCTTGGTAAAAACATCTTTCTGTTTGCGGTCAGCTCATCCTTTGCTCTAAGACATAAAATCTCTTTCCAACTCGACTTAAAACCTTCGCTTTCTTAGTCATCCGCTAAGACTGGCCCAGCAAATCTCAATTTACAAATCTATTGGTTTTTGTATCAAAACTTGCTTCCTTCTCTGTTCTTTTCTCAGGTCCTACATTCAGAGATCTTTCTGCCAAGCATGAATACCTGTTAAAATTTCTTGTCGAAATTTCATCCTTCCCAAAGGATGGGAAGTTTGGATCTCTATCCAAACTATCCCTCACCACCCGAGCTGCTCCCTTCCGCCCACTCCGCTGTTTCCTGAGTCAGGAATTCTCCTCCTCAACTGGAGAGGGCTCAAAGCCATCCCAGAGAGCGAAAACAAGGTGACACCACGCCCATCTCGACGTGTCAGGTGACACCACGCCCATATTGATGTACCAGGTGACACCATGCCCATATTGATGTGCCAGGTGACACCACACCCATCTCGAGCTGCCAGGTGACACCATGCCCATATTGATGTGCCAGGTGACACCACGCCCATCTCAACGTGCCAGATGACACCACGCCCATCTCGACCTGCCAGGTGACACCAAGTCCATCTCGACCTGCCAGGTGACACCATGCCCATATTGACGTGCCAGGTGACACCACGCCCATCTCAATGTGCCAGGTGATACCATGCCCATCTCGACCTGCCAGGTGACACCACGCCCCTCTTGACCTGCCAGGTGACACCAAGACCATCTCAACATGCCAGGTGACACCACGCCCATCTTGATGTACCAGGTGACACCACGCCCCTCCTGACGTGCCACGTGACACCATGCCCATCTTAATGTGCCAGGTGACACCACGCCCATCTCAACATGCCAGGTGACACCATGCCCATATTGACATGCCAGGTGACACCACGCCCATCTCGATGTACCAGGTGACACCACGCCCCTCCTGACATGCCACGTGACACTATGCCCATCTTAATGTGCCAGGTGACACCACGCCCATCTCAACATACTAGGTGACACCACGCCCCTCTTGACATGCCAGGTGACACCACACCCATCTCAACATGCCAAGTGACACCACGCCCATCTCAACATTCCAGGTGACACCACACCCATGTCGACATGCCAGGTGACACCACACCCATCTTAATGCGCCAGGTGACACCACGCCCATCTCAACATTCCAGGTTACACCACGCCCATCTCGACGTGCAGGTGACACCACACCCATCTCGATATACCAGGTAACACCACACCCATCTTAATGTGCCAGGTGACACCACGCCCATCTCAACATACTAGGTGACACCACACCCCTCTTGACATGCCAGGTGACACCATGCCCATCTCAACATGCCAGGTGACACCACACCCATGTCGAAGTGCAGGTGACACCACGCCCATCTCGATATACCAGGTGACACCACACCCATCTTAATGTGCCAGGTGACACCACGCCCATCTCAATGTACCAGGTGACACCAAGTCCATCTCAACATGCCAGGTGACACCACGCCCATCTCAACGTGCCAAGTGACACCACGCCCATCTCAACATTCCAGGTGACACCACGCCCATGTCGACATGCCAGGTAACACCACGCCCATCTCAACATGCCAGGTGACACCACACCCATCTTAATGTGCCAGGTGACACCACGCCCATCTCAATGTACCAGGTGACACCAAGTCCATCTCAACATGCCAGGTGACACCACGCCCATCTCAACGTGCCAAGTGACACCACGCCCATCTCAACATTCCAGGTGACACCACGCCCATGTCGACATGCCAGGTAACACCACGCCCATCTCAACATGCCAGGTGACACCACACCCATCTTAATGTGCCAGGTGACACCACGCCCATCTCAACATTCCAGGTGACACCACGCCCATGTCGACATGCCAGGTAACACCACGCCCATCTCGATATACCAGGTGACACCATGCCCATCTTGATGTACCAGGTGACACCACGCCCATCTCAATGTACTAGGTGACACCACACCCATCTTAATGTACCAGGTGACACCACGCCCATCTCAACGTGCCAGGTGACACCACGCCCATCTCAACATTCCAGGTGACACCACGCCCATGTCGACATGCCAGGTAACACCACGCCCATCTCAACATGCCAGGTGACACCACACCCATCTTAATGTGCCAGGTGACACCACGCCCATCTCAACATTCCAGGTGACACCACGCCCATGTCGACATGCCAGGTGACACCACACCCATCTCGATATACCAGGTGACACCATGCCCAATCTCGACGTGCCAGGTGACACCACGCCCATCTCAATGTACTAGGTGACACCACGCCCATCTCGATGTACCAGGTGACACCACGCCCATCTCAGCATGCCAGGTGACACCACGCCCATCTCAACATACTAGGTGACACCACGCCCCTCTTGACATTCCAGGTGACACCACGCCCCTCTCGACGTGCAAGGATGACCGAGCCCATCTATGGCCGCCTGCTGGTGTCACCTCCTGTGGTCACCCCGGGTCCTCCCCGCTCACCTTCTGCCCCGCGAAGGCCACCTGCACGTAGGGGTCCACCAGGTCCTTGTTCTCCCCGATGAGGGCCTTCTTGACGTTGGCCATGATGCTGGTGTTCATGCGCGGCAGCCCCTCGGCGCGGTAGATCTTGACGTAGAACCGAGCCCACTGCCGCTCCGGGGGCACCCCGTCTGGGAGCAGCAGGTTCCTGGAATGTCAGTGGACGGAGCTGGGAACAGCTGCTGGGGTGGGGTGGTCAGGGAACACCGAAGGTTGGGTGGGATGACCTCAAAAGACCTTTCCCAACCTTTGTGGTTCCGTTAAAGACCGAAGAGAAGCTGCTCCATTTTCCGAGCACTTCCCACTTCCCCTTCCGCTCCCACCCCATTCCATAGAAATGGAATGAATGGGATTTTGGAAGAGTTGCTTTTTCCTTATCGAGGGGAGCTCGGGGGATTATTTCTGGGGATGAAATTAACTCCATCCATTGGTTTTTTTGGGTATGTGGCTTTCCTCCTCTGCGGGAATAGATGAGCCCGTGGGAATGCTGTGAATAAAATATTTCTAGGGGAATTCTAGGAATTGCTGGAGTTGTCCATGACTGGTGGAAAGTGTCCCTGCCCATGGCAGGAGGGTTGGACCAAGGTGATCTTGAAGATCCCTTCCAAAGCAAACCATTCCAGGATTTTAGGAAAAAGTAGGTGAATATCACCACTACAGCATGGAATGAAGCCCAAAGTACTGGAGGTGGTTCCTCAAACCCCAGCAAGTCAGGAGAGCTGTGCTGGTGGTTTCTGACTGTTAATGGCTGGACTCAATCCCAGAGGTCTTTCCCAACCTAAACCATTCCATGATTCCATGTGGGGAGACCCTCAGAGGCAGATCTGAAATGGGGATATTTAT
The DNA here is from genome assembly GCF_024509145.1 of Vidua macroura. Taxonomy (NCBI): domain Eukaryota; kingdom Metazoa; phylum Chordata; class Aves; order Passeriformes; family Viduidae; genus Vidua; species Vidua macroura. The sequence goes on from NC_071605.1 coordinate 1,190,268, forward strand.
TTAGCTGGAAAAGTTCTGGGGCTGGAATCAAAAGTCTTAAAGCTCCTGATTTTTGTTCCGTGACCTTTGAGATGTTCTAGGCAGTCCAGTATCCCTGTCCACACACACAGCCTGGGAAACCTCGTCCACACTTCCCTGCTCTGCCTTGGGTTGTGAGATCCCATTATCCCATTATCCCATCCCATCCTATCTTCCCACCCAGGGCCCATCAGGAGCGCCAGGGGACATCAGGCTGGGTGACACCAGGCTGGTGTTGCTGTAGAGTTCAGCCACCAGCAGACGGTCTGATCCTACAGGAGCGACACCTCTGTGCTGGAAATCGCCTGGAATTGCACCGGGACCACGCATTCCCTCCCAGAAAAGCACCGGATTGGTCCCTCTGCTTTCATGTCTCAGGGTTTGCCACCAGGTTTGGATCCTGTTATCCCATTCAAGGGAAAGAGAGGTGGAGAGGATTCCCAAGGGAGCCAGGGAGAAGCGGATCCCAGCAGACCCCTACCCTTCGATGTCATCCTCCTCCGTCTCGTTGGCCTTGTGCGGGGTCTTGATGTTGTCCCCTTTGCCCACCACGGCGATGTCACACTTGAGGTAGCCCTTGAGGCTGGCCGTGAGGTCCTCGGGGTCGGACAGGATGGCCCATTTGTGGTAGAACTGGTGCTCTGCGCGCCAGGGGGCAAGAGAGACCTTTGTCACAACCAGACACGGCCGACGCCGCCAGGACACGGCCTTCCACGGAGTGGGACCTGCCCCGTGTGTGAGGGATCCCAACAAACCCCTGGGAAATCCACCGGGAAGGGGTGTCCGGTGTTGAAGATGGAGAAACAACGGGATAAACTGGAAGGGGGGGGGGGGGGTGGAATCTCAAGTCCCCATCCTGGAGGGGTTTGAAGCCCTGTGGATGTGGCACTTGGGGACACGGGGCAGTGGTGGTGGCCTCGGCACTGCTGGGGATGGTTGGACTCGATGGTCAGCAGCTCTAATCAACCTTTCCCCCTTTTCCAGCTTGGCTGGAATGCGGGGCAGGATCCAGCCCTGGACCTTCCTGTCCGGAATGTTCACGTCCTGCCTGGGAATGTCACCTGGGGCTTCCTCCAGGGCAGGGCAGGAATGGACACCAGCCCAGCCAGGAGGGATCTCAGGGACACCGGGGAGAGTTGGAGAAGGGAAGGATCCAGTGAGGCCTCAGAGCCCCTTCCAGGGCCTCAAGGAGCACCAGAAGAGCTGGAATTTGGGAAAGGGCTGGAGGGCCAGCAGCCAGGGAATGGCTTCCAGTGGGAAAGGGGAGCTTGGGATTTTGGCATCTTGGGAAGGAATTCCCGGCTGGGTTGGAATTTCCAGAGAATCCCTGGATCCCTGGCAGTGTCCAAGGCCAGGTTGGACACGGGGGCTTGGAGACACCTGGGACAGTGAAAGGTGTCCCTACCCATGGCAGGGGTGGAATTAAATCATCTTTAAAGTCTCATCACACCGAAACCGTCCTGTGATTCCACGATTCCGGGATGGGATACAGACCCTTCTCCAGAGGTGCCAAGCGCTCTTCCCTGACCTACGAGCGAGTCCAGGTGACTTTTTTATATCTTGGAAATTTACACTAAATTGGGAAAGCATTTTCCAAGGAATCCAGCCCCTGCCTGACTCCTTTGCCAGGAATTTTTCTCCACTGAGCAGCTGCGGACGCCCGGGAATTGTTACAAACGACGTTCACGTACCAGGCTGGGTATAAACAGTCCCAACATCCATCTTGAAGGACCCCACCAACGTCCCGCTCCTCAGGAGGTTTTTGGAGTGGATCACCTGGAAATCAAGAGAGGAAAACCACTCAGGAATTCTCCCGGGACCTGGGAGCCACAAAGCCATTCCAGAGGTCTCCAGGATGGGATGGGAAAGGAGTTGAGGAGTTTTCCTTGGTCTGGGGAGGATTCTAAGGACACCAAGAGGCCCGGTGGGGTTGGCAGCTCCTGATTAGTGGAATTGTCAGGAGGTTTGTATTTGGAATGAACAAAAAATACAAAGAAATTAATCTTTGGAGCAAGATCCCTTTTCCAGTCACTACAGCAGCAAACGCTGGGATATTTAACTGAGGGGAAGAGCCTTTAGAATGCTCAGAATTTGAGGAAAATTGGGAAAAATTGTACAGCTGGTCTGTGCACCGGGATGGATATGGATGATCCTAATTAATGTGCCCTAATTGGGCAGGGAATCTGGGAGTCTTGCCCATCCCCTTCCTGGTTTTGGGTGGACTGAAATCTCAGCTTTGCTCTCAGCATTCCCAGTCCTGGATTTCCACAACAGCTCTGATGCCGCAGGAATTTCCCTGGCAGGCTCAGGAAGGACTTTCTTCTCCACAAGAATAAAAAAATTCCAAGGTTTGGTTCTACCTGGTTCTGGAACGCCAGAGATCACCCATGAAGGGACACGGGGAATGCAGGAGCTGTGTGGAGCCAGGAATGAGGGTTGGAACTGAAAAACAGACTGGGGGTCTGCAGAAGAGAATTCCTGTTGGGAATCTCACATCAAGAACCTTAAATTGATCCCAAAAAATTGATTATTTGCTGTCAAAGCCCCCCAAAAAGGACAAGGACATCAGGGTCACTTACGGAGAGCTTGATGATCTTGTCGAACATGACATCGGGGGGGACGTGGAAATCGAAGACGAAATACTGGAAGGGAAAGAGGAAGCGTGAGGGGTGGGATCCATCAGGATGGAGAACCCCCCGAAGAAGCTGTGGCTGCCTGGGGGAGCTCCTGCAGCTCACGGCCCAGCAGGGATGGATCCATGTGATCCCAACGCTGATCGTGGGACCACATGGATCACTGATCCCCCACTGAGTGTGGGGAGCCAACAGAAGTGCAGATTTCTTGGAAAACCTGGGGATCATTGATGACAAAATTCCAGAGGGCAAAGGCTTCGTTTCTCCTCTGTGATTTGAGATTTCACCTTATTCCGACAGGGATTTAACCCCCCCAAAAAATATGGATAAAAAAGAAATCATGGGATCGAGGGCAGAGTAACCCAGAGGGGTTGAGAACCCCCAGGAGAAGTTGTGGCTGCCTGGGGGATCTGCAGCCCACGGCCCAGCAGGGATGGATCCATGTGATCCCAACGCTGATTGTGGGACCACATGGATCACTGATGAGGGATTTGGGGAGCAAATGGCAGCACAGATTTCTCAGAAAACCTGGGGATCATTGATCACAAAATTCCAGAGGGCAAAGGCTTAGTTTCTCCTCTGTGGTTTGAGATTTCACCTTATTCCAGCAGGATTTTAACCCAAGAAGAATCACGTATAAAAAAGAAATCACGGGATCGAGGGCAGAGCCACCCAGCGGGAATGAGAACCCCCCGGAGAAGCCCTGGGGGTGCCTATGGCCCAGCAGGGATTCATCCATGTGATCCCAACGCTGATCATGGGACCACATGGATCACCGATCCCCCGCTGAGTGTGGGGAGCCAAAGGAAGTGCAGATTTCACAGAAAACCTGGAAATCACTGATCAAAAAATTCCAGAGGGCAAAGGCTTCGTTTCTCCTCTGTGATTTGAGATTTCACCTTATTCCGACAGGGATTTAACCCCCCCAAAAAATATGGATAAAAAAGAAATCATGGGATCGAGGGCAGAGTAACCCAGAGGGGTTGAGAACCCCCAGGAGAAGTTGTGGCTGCCTGGGGGATCTGCAGCCCACGGCCCAGCAGGGATGGATCCATGTGATCCCAACGCTGATCATGGAACTGCATGGATCACTGATCCCCCACTGAGTGTGGGGAGCAAACGGCAGCGCAGATTTCTCAGAAAAACTGAGGATCATTGATGGCAAAATTCCAGAGGGCAAAAGCTTCATTTCTCCTCTGTGATTTGAGATTTCACCTTATTCCGGCAGGAATTTAACCCAAAGAAAACCACGAATAAAAAAGAAATCACGGGATCGAGGGCAGAGTAACCCAGAGGGGTTGAGAACCCCCCGGAGAAGCTGTGGCTGCCCCGGGGGTTGCCCACGGCCCAGCAGGGATGGATCCATGTGATCCCAACGCTGATCATGGAACTGCATGGATCACTGATCCCCCACTGAGTGTGGGGAGCAAATGGAAGTGCAGATTTCTTGGAAAACCTGGGGATCATTGATGACAAAACTCTAGAGGGCAAAAGCTTCTTTTCTCCTCTGTGATTTGAGATTTCACCTTATTCCGGCAGGAATTTAACCCAAAGAAAACCCCACGGATAAAAAAGAAATCACGGGATCGAGGGCAGAGTAACCCAGAGGGGTTGAGAACCCCCAGGAGAAGTTGTGGCTGCCTGGGGGATCTGCAGCCCACGGCCCAGCAGGGATGGATCCATGTGATCCCAACGCTGATTGTGGGACCACATGGATCACTGATGAGGGATGTGGGGAGCAAACGGCAGCGCAGATTTCTCAGAAAACCTGGGGATCATTGATGACAAAATTCCAGAGGGCAAAGGCTTCGTTTCTCCTCTGTGATTTGAGATTTCACCTTATTCCGGCAGGAATTTAACCCAAAGAAAACCACGAATAAAAAAGAAATCACGGGATCGAGGGCAGAGTAACCCAGAGGGGTTGAGAACCCCCCGGAGAAGCTGTGGTTGCCCCGGGGGTTGCCCATGGCCCAGCAGGGATGGATCCATGTGATCCCAACGCTGATCGTGGGACCACATGGATCACCGATGAGGGATGTGGGGAGCAAAAGGAAGCGCAGATTTCTCAGAAAACCTGGGGATCATTGATGACAAAACTCTAGAGGGCAAAAGCTTCTTTTCTCCTCTGTGATTTGAGATTTCACCTTATTCCGGCAGGAATTTAACCCAAAGAAAACCCCACGGATAAAAAAGAAATCACGGGATCGAGGGCAGAGTAACCCAGAGGGGTTAGAGCAGCCCTGGGGCCGGACCCACCTCATTGTAGTAAGGACAATTGGTGGATTCCTTCATGGACGTGTATTTCTTCTCCTCCCCCACCTCCACGCACACCACGGGGTCCATGTTGAGCCCCACGAGCTGCCGGGCCTCGATGATGGTGATGCTGACCTGGGGAGAGGAATTCCCAAACTTCCACATCCCGGGAGGGGCTCCAGGCTGCCTTCACCCACCCTCCACACCTCTGACCGAGGGGAATTCCCAGTGCAATGGGGTCTGCTGGTCCCACTGGGACACAGGTGAGGAGGGGCTGGCAAGGGTGTGGGATGCAGGAGATCCCAGGAATCTCGGCTGTTCCAGCCCCGGGGTGTGGGTGCTCCACCCCAACGTGGGAAATCCAATGGATTTAAACCGAGCTGTGGGATCAGAGAGACAGATCCCATTGGCTTCACCTCTGCTGGAAAACACAACGGGATTTGACCCAAGCTGTGGGATCAGAGAGACAAATCCCATTGGCTTCACTTCCACTGGAAAACACAACGGGATTTGACCCGAGCTGTGGGATCAGAGAGACAGATCCCATTGGCTTCACTTCTGCTGGAAAACACAACGGGATTGGACCCGAGCTGTGGGATCTGAGAGACAGATCCCATTGGCTTCACTTCTGCTGGAAAACACAACGGGATTTGACTTGAGCTGTGGGATCAGAGAGACAAATCCCATTGGCTTCACTTCTGCTGGAAAACACAACGGGATTGGACCCGAGCTGTGGGATCTGAGAGACAGATCCCATTGGCTTCACTTCTGCTGGAAAACACAACGGGATTGGACCCGAGCTGTGGGATCTGAGAGACAGATCCCATTGGCTTCACTTCCGCTGGAAAACACAACGGGATTTGACCCGAGCTGTGGGATCTGAGAGACAGATCCCATTGGCTTCACTTCTGCTGGAAAACACAACAGGATTTGACCCAAGCTGTGGGATCTGAGAGACAGATCCCATTGGCTTCACTTCTGCTGGAAAACACAACGGGATTTGACCCGATCTGTGGGATCTGAGAGATTGATCCCATTGGCTTCATTTCTGCTGGAAAACATAACGGGATTTGACTTGAGCTGTGGGATCAGAGAGACAAATCCCATTGGCTTCACTTCCACTGGAAAACATAACGGGATTTAACTTGAGCTGTGGGATCAGAGAGACAAATCCCATTGGCTTCACTTCTGCTGGAAAACACAACGGGATTTGACCCAAGCTGTGGGATCTGAGAGACCAATCCCATTGGCTTCACTTCCGCTGGAAAACACAACGGGATTTGACCCGAGCTGTGGGATCAGAGAGACAGATCCCATTGGCTTCACTTCCACTGGAAAACACAACGGGATTTGACCCGAGCTGTGGGATCTGAGAGACTGATCCCATTGGCTTCATTTCTGCTGGAAAACACAACGGGATTTGACCCGAGCTGTGGGATCTGAGAGACTGATCCCATTGGCTTCATTTCTGCTGGAAAACACAACGGGATTGGACCCGAGCTGTGGGATCAGAGAGACAGATCCCATTGGCTTCATTTCTGCTGGAAAACACAACGGGATTGGACCCAAGCTGTGGGATCTGAGAGATTGATCCCATTGGCTTCACTTCCGCTGGAAAACACAACAGGATTTGACCCGAGCTGTGGGATCTGAGAGATTGATCCCATTGGCTTCATTTCTGCTGGAAAACACAACGGGATTTGACCCGAGCTGTGGGATCTGAGAGACCAATCCCATTGGCTTCACTTCCACTGGAAAACACAACGGGATTTGACCCGAGCTGTGGGATCAGAGAAATTGATCCCATTGGCTTCACTTCTGCTGGAAAACACAACGGGATCATGGAGTGGTTGGAATTGGGAGGGACCTTAAAGCTCAATCCATTCCACTCCCTGCCAGGGGCAGGGACACATTCTGCTATCCCAGGTTGCTCCCAAGGAGAAATTCCACGGAGACAAACACAAAAAGAGATTAATTTGGACTTCGTTTGGGCTCTCTGGATTTCACATGCTGGACAACAAACCCAGTCAATGACTTAATCCTGAGTTTATGGCTCTACCAATGAGATTCCAGCACTTGGGATGTCCTGGTTCCAAGCCCAGTGAGTTGAGACCCACCCAGTGAGTTGCAGGAACTCGGTGCCTGCAAACGGTGTCCCCAAGCCCAGGTTGTGGCCCTGAGGGCACAGGTTGGTGTCACCTACCTGGTAATCCATGGGCCTCCCGGCACTCGGCTCCATCCTGATGTCAGGCTTGGACCTTGGGAGAGGCAGAAGAAACCCTTGGTCAAACCACGGATGGAATTCATGGAATCATGGAATGGTTTGGGTTGGAAGGCACCTTAAAGATCATCCAGAGCCTGACTGTTGCCCTGATTTTTAAAAGTGTTAAGTTTTATTTTATAGTTCTTTTGAAAGTTCTAAAGTTCTCATAAAACTTCTTTAGCCTTCTGATAATGTTTACACATTTGAGAGTCAGAGTTCCCACACAATTTCATGTATAAATAGAATAGTTTCATGTAAAAATAGAATAGTTTAGAATATTTCTCTGTGGGTGGAGAGAAATGATTGATTGGTCTTTGGACCAGTGTGGTTGGAGAGGTGGTAATTCCATCCTCCAATCCACGGTCACCTTTGGAATTCTATAAATACCAGATGTTTGAATAAAACTGTGTGTCTTTTTCTCTTTTGACCTTACCAAGCTTCTGAGGGCTCATTTTGTGTCCAATAGCGACACCTGACACCTCCCACCATCCCAGCTTTCTCCAAGCCCCGTCCAACCTAGCCTGGGACACTTCCAGAGATGGAGCAGCCGCGGCTTCTCCTGGAATTCCATCCCAATCCCTCTCAGGGAGCAATTCCACCCCAATATCCCATCCATCCCTGCCCTCTGGCAGTGAGAAGCCATTCCCTGTGTCCTGACCCTCCATCTCTTGTCCCATGTCCCTCTCACTACAAGAGCGGGGTCACCCTCAACGCTCCCTCAACCAACTCTGTTGATCGCTGCTGCAGGTCACATATTCCAAAAAAACCAACCATCCCACCGGCTCCGTGGGACAAAGATTTCCAACATTCCCTGTGTCGCGGCCACTCATTTTTTGGGATGTCTGTCCTCACCTCCCGCTGGCACAACCCCAGCCCTGGATCTCACCTTTTGTTGGAGACATTGGTGGTGACAGCGGTGACAGAGGCCAGGGAGATGGTGTCCGGCTCCAGGCCTGCTCCGTATCTCATGGCCTTTCTATCCAGGTCTTCTGTTTCCAGAACAGCCGGATCATCTGCGGGAATGGGGACAAAGGAATGGCTCCGGTTTTAATTTCCATCAGTGAATAATTAAAGGCTGGCAGAAGGGAAACCAATCCATCCCCTCGGCTGGGAGCACAAAAACAATGGGAACCAGGTCGGGTCTCGGACAACCTGCTCGGAAAAGGGGCTATCAAGGAGATGCATGGAATTCGATCCGGGCAGAATTCCTGCGGAGGGTTTTGAGGAGGAAAAATAACGAGTAATGACAACACCCTGGATTCAGGAGGTGAAAGAGCGTTTGAGGAAGAGCTGGAGATCTGAGGAGCACAAGAGATGTTGCAAAGACAACCAAGTCCCTGGTTTTGAAGAGAAAGGGGTGAAAAAATGGGAGAAATGGGTCATTCCCAAGAGGAAAAACTGCTGCAATCCCACCGGCACGACCCCATGCCTGGGCTTCTACTGGGAGAAGCTGCTGGAATGTTCCTTTCCCGAGGGAAAGGGGGTCCTTGACTCAGCCAGGAGATTAAGACTGAGCCAGAGTCACATGAGCTGGGAATTGCTGCCTCCAGCTCTGGGATCCTTGGCATGGGATGATCATGGAGCTGCTGGAGTCGCTCCAGAGGAGACCACGGAGCTGCTCTGGGGCCAGGCTGGGAGAGCTGGGAATATCCAGCTGGAGAAGAGAAGGATCCAGAAAGACCTCAGAGCCCCTTGCAGGGCCTAAAGGGGCTCCAGGAGAGCTGGAGAGGGACTGGGGACAAGGGATGGAGGGACAGGAGCCAGGGAATGGCTTCCACTGGGAAAGGGGAGCTTGGACTGGGATCTTGGGAAGGAATTCCTGGCTGGGAGGGTGGGGAAGGGCTGGGCTGGAATTCCCAGAGAAGCTGTGGCTGCTCCTGGATCCCTGGAAGCATCCAAGGCAAGGCTGGTCCTGATCTAAGCTGGAGAAGGAGTCGGGACGGGAGGGAAGCACACACGGAGCGTTGGGAATGCCGGCTTGGCCAGCAGGCAGCGGGTGCAGGAAATCCACCCATCCCTTATCCAGTGGCCAAGGGTCGGAATCGCCATCCCAGCCCAGGGGAGGTGTGGGACAGCTGGAGGTTCCTGGGAAAGGTGGGATCAGGAGCCTCCCGGCCATGCAGCACTGCCCACACCACACAGTGACCGTTCCGTGACCATGGACAAATCCAGCCTGCGGAGCCGCTTCCGTGGGACGAGTTCTCTGCTCCTTTGCATCCTGGATGTTTTCCCATGGTCCTGCTGGAAGCTTTAACCACGAGGGTGAGACAGAGTGAAAATTGAACGCGGTTGAAATCCATTTGGATTTGGGTGAAATGTGATGCTCTGAGCTTGCTAACGAAAGTAAAACATGCTGTTTAGTCTGGTAACTGCAGCACTAGCAAAACTGCCCCAGCTGAGGAGAAAAAATGCAAATTTCCAAGCTGAAGAGATAAGAGATAAGAAAGACTCCTCGGAGCTTGAAACAGACAGCGCAGAGTGACCCAGGAGTTCTCTCTGTACTTTCTGACAAAAAGTGGCTACGAGTGTAACTAGCTGTGAGTGTAACTAGCTGTAAGTGTAACGCGAAATCAGCAGAATGAATATGCATGAACCTGTTGTGAAATTCTATGCATATGTAAATTAGAGTAATAAAAAAGGATCGGGAGTTTTCAGGGGCGCGCATTGTCCTTTGAAGGGAAATGATTCCCCACACGCGCCCAGCGCTGTAATAAACATACCGCGCCCTACAAATCTTTATAGGAATTGTGGGGGTCTTAATTTTTCATCGCAATTCAAGGGGAGCACGCAGGCTGTGGGAAGAGCACCCAGGTTTCCATGCCAGCATCCCAGGCAAAATTCCCTTTTCCTACCCTCAAACCTGGCTGGAAAGCAGGGGAAGTTATCCCAGAACCACGACCCAAACCGAGGTTTTTCCCTGCGTGCAAACGCACATTCCTTGCTTTTCTTTGCGGTGGAAAACTGATCCTCGGCTCTGAATGGAAACAGCAATGAATTTCCAATCGCTGCCCTCTCCTGCCTTTCCAGACGTGTCCAATTCCAGCCCCACCTCGGTGCAGAGCCCAGGGAATGGGCAGCCCTTCCTCTCCCACCGCTGCGATTCCAGGAATCCACCATCATTCCATGACCGTACCTTGTTTCCGATGCTCATCCTTGGACGGACGTGTCTTTCCAAGCTTCATGGCTGAAAAAACTCCTTTTCCAGCTCTGGGTGAAGAGAGGGAGAATAAAAAACCCCATTATTTGCTGTATTTTTTTTTTTTTTTTGGTGTTTTCCAGGACGTGGGAACAGGGGGAGGATTTTTTTTCCAAAAGGAAAAGAGGGAATGTCAGCTGAAAAACAGAGCAGGAAATATTCCAGAGAGTCAGAATAGAGAGTGGGATTCACAGCCCTGGAATCTTGGATCCCGTTTTTTATTTGGGAATGCCTCAGCTTGGGATAACTCTGCCTCCCCATGAGCAGAGTCCCTGCTGGGGGTCCCGCTCTTGTTCCCACTCCTCATCTCTCCCAGCCAGTCCATGGAATTTCTTTTCAAGACACTGGAAAATGAAATGACCAAAAATTCAAATACCCAAAAATTCACACACCCCAAAATTCAAATACACCAAAATCCAAATACCCCAAATGTTGAAATACCCCAAAAATTCAGACACCCTAAAATTCAGATACCCCAAAAATTCAAATACCCCAAAATTCAAGCACCCCAAAAGTTCAGACACCTCAAAAATTTAAATACTCCAAAATTCAGACACCCCAAAATTCAAATACCCCAAAAATTCAGACACCCCAAAAATTCAAATACCCCAAAATTCAGACACCCCAAAAATTCAGACACCCTAAAATTTAAATACCCCAAAAATTCTGACACCCCCAGAATTCAGACATCCCAAAAATTCAAGTACCCCAAAAATTCAGACACCCCAAAAATTCAAGTACCCAAAATTCAAACACCCCAAAAATCAGATACCTCAAAAATTCAGACATCCTAAAATTCAGACACCCCAAAAATTCAAGTACCCCAAAAAAACAGACATACCAAAATTCAAGTACCCCAAAAATTCAGACACCCAAAAATTTAAATACCCAAAAAATTCAGACACCCAAAAATTTAAATACCCCAAAATTCAGACAGCCCAAAAATTCAGACAGCCCAAAATTCAAACACCCCAAAAATTCAAGCACTCCAAAAATTCAAATACCCAAAAAATTCAGACACCCAAAAATTCAAACACTCAAAAAATTCCAGTACCCCAAAATTCAGGCATCCCAAAATTCAAATACCCCAAAATTCAGACACCCCAAAAATTCAGAAGCCCCAAAATTCAAACACCCCATAATTCAGACACCCCAGAAATTTAGATACCCCAAAAATTCAGACACCCCAAAATTCAGACACCAGTGAAAGGGGAATGTTTTTAACTGGAGAATTCCCATCACTGGCAGTGGAGGAACCTTCGCAGGTTTGCTGGAGATGTTCTTGGAAGGAACGGGGGACCTCAGGTCCAGCCAGGATCACACCCCACCTGCAGGCTGGACCTCCAGCCAGCACCTCACCTCCAAACTGGACTTCACCTCCAAGGTGAACCTCAACACCAGGCTGGACCTCACTTCCAAACTGGGACCTCACCTCCAGGCTGGACCTTTCATCACCTCCTGCTTGGACCTCACCTCCCGCCAGGAGCTCACCTCACCTCCAGCCCTAACCTCATCTCACCTCCTGGCTGGACCTTTCATCACCTCCAGCCAGGACCTCACCTCCAAACTGGACTTCACCTCCAAGGTGAACCTCAACACCAGGCTGGACCTCACCTCTCATCTCAAAACCAGACCTCACTTCCAAACTGGGACCTCACCTCCAGGCTGGACCTTTCATCACCTCCTGCTTGGACCTTGCCTCCAAAATGAACACCATTTTCAGATGGGACCTCACCTCCAGCCAGGACCTCACCTCACCTCCAGGCTGGACCTTTCATCACCTCCAACCAGGACCTCACCTCCAACTGGGACCTCATCTCCAACTGGGACCTCACCTCCGGCCAGGACCTCACCTCACCTCCAGGCAGGACCTTTCATCACTTCCAACCAGGACCTCACCTCCAACTGGGACCTCATCTCCAACTGGGACCTCACCTCTGGCCAGGACCTCACATCCAGCCAGGACCTCAATTCCTGCTTGGACCTCATCTCACCTCCAGCCCTAACCTCATCTCACCTCCAGGCTGGATCTTTCATCACCTCCTGCTTGGACTTCACCTCCAGCCAGGACCTCACCTCACCTCCAGCCCTAACCTCATCTCACCTCCAGGCTGGACCTTTCATCACCTCCAGCCAGGACCTCACCTCAAAACCAGACCTCACTTCCAAACTGGGACCTCACCTCTGGCTGGACCTTTCATCACCTCCTGCTTGGACCTCGCCTCCAAAATGAACACCATTTTCAGCTGGACCTCACCTCCAGCCAGGACCTCACCTCAAAACCAGACCTCACTTCCAAACTGGGACCTCACCTCCAGGCTGGACCTTTCATCACCTCCTGCTTGGACCTCACCTCCAAAATGAACACCATTTTCAGATGGGACCTCACCTCCTGCTTGGACCTCACCTCCAGCCAGGACCTCACCTCCAGGCAGGACCTCACCTCACCTCCAGCCAGGACCTCACCTCACCTCCAGGCTGGACCTCACCTCACCTCCAGGCTAGACCTTTCATCACCTCCAACCAGGACCTCACATCCAACCGGGACCTCATCTCCATCTGGGACCTCACCTCCGGCCAGGACCTCACCTCTGGCCAGGACCTCACCTCCGGCCAGGACCTCACCTCCGGCCAGGACCTCATCTCCAACTGGGACCTCATCTCCAACTGGGACCTCATCTCCAGCCGGGACCTCAACTCCTGCTTGGACCTCATCTCACCTCCAGCCCTAAATTCATCTCACCTCCAGGCTGGACCTTTCATCACCTCCAGGCTGGACCTCACCTCACCTCCAGGCTGGACCTCACCTCCAAAATGAACACCATTTTCAGATGGGACCTCACCTCCAGCCAGGACCTCACCTCCAGGCTGGACCTTTCATCACCTCCTGCTTAGACCTCACCTCCTGCCAGAACCTCACCTCACCTCCAGCCCTAACCTCATCTCACCTCCTGGCTGGACCTTTCATCACCTCCTGCTTGGACCTCACCTCCAAAATGAACACCATTTTCAGCTGGACCTCACCTCCAGCCAGGACCTCACCTCCAGCCAGGACCTCATCTCACCTCCAGGCTGGACCTTTCATCACCTCCTGCTTGGACCTCACCTCCAAAATGAACACCATTTTCAGCTGGACCTCACCTCCAGCCAGGACCTCACCCCCAGCCAGGACCTCACCTCCCACCAGGACCTCACCTCCCGCCAGGACCTCACCTCCAGCCTGGACCTCACCTCCAGCCTGGACCTCACCGCCTGCTTGGGCCTCATCTCACCTCCAGCCTGGACCTTTCATCACCTCCTGCTTGGACCTCACCTCCAAAATGAACACCATTTTCTGATGGGACCTCACCTCCAGCCCAGTCCTCACCTCCAGCCTGGACCTCACCTCACCTCCAGCCCTCACCTCATCTCCAGCCTGGACCTCATTTCACCTCTAGCCTGGACCTCACCTCCAGCCTGGACCTCATCTCACCTCCAGGATGGACCTTCCCAACCTCATCTGCCTGGAGCTCACCTCCAGCCCAGATCTTAGCTCCAAGATGAGCCTTGTCTCCAGGCTGGAACTCACCTCCAAACTAGGAACTCAGCTCCAGGCTGGACCTTTCCTACAGCCCAGGTCTAACCTCCCAGATGATCCTCACCTCCAGCCTGGACCTCACCTCCAACTGGGACCTCACCTCCTGCCTTGACCCCACCTCTGAACTGGATCTTTCCTCACCTCTGGCCAGACCCAGACCTCACGTCCAGACTGGACCTTTCCTTGTCTTCAGTCTGGACTTCACCTCCAAGATGAACCTTACCTCCAGCTGGGAACTCACCTCACCTCCAGCCTTGACACCCCCTCCAAGCTGGACCTCACCTCCAAACTGGGATCCTCGTCCAGCCAGGGCAAAAAGTCACCTCCAACCTGGACTTTTCATCACCACCAACCAGGACCTCACCTCCAGCCAGGACCTCACCTGGCTGCCAGGCCAGGGAATCCGGGAGATCCAGGGGATCCAGGGGATCCAGAGCTCCTGGATTCTGCAGGGTTGTCCACAAGGGAACCACACGGAACCTGTGGGAATTCCCAGTCCCACCTCTGGATGGGACAAAGGGTCAAGTTTTACCCTTGGGAATTTTTTCCCCAAGGCCGAAGAAACCCTGGAATTGCGTCCTGGTTGGAAATCACCCCCAGAAGTCTCCAGGCCACAGAGAGAGCTGGAGCAAGTGGGAAGAAAACTGAGGAGATTGGGAAAACAACATATCTGAGGGAGAGGAATCCCACTGGGATAAGATCCAGGAACTATTTTAATCTGGGACTAAAGCAGCGCTCCGGCCTCTGGGAGCTGTGATTTATTCCCAGGATGCTCCGTTTTTTCCATGGATCAGAGGAGAAAAGGATGAGGATTCCGTGTCTGTGATCCCACCAGGGGATGGGACCCTTTGGAGCTGTTTTCAAACTAATTTGTTTAATGAGGAAACGTTGGAATCGCGGCTCAGGCTCTGGAATTCGGCTCCCAGACCGTTCTCTGCCCTTCCAGCCACGCCTCCCAGCTGGTTGGATTACATTCCTTTCTTTTCCATGAAATTCTCAAAAATGGAGAGCGAAAAAAAAAAAAAAAAAAAAAAAAAATCCCTCCAGCCCCAGAGCTGCCATTTGCTCGTGGACGCTCAGGGATAAAAATCCCTGTCCCGGGAATTTCTGAGGTTCCTTGGGAAGGAAAAGCAAAGTGAGGAGCAGCTGGTGACGGACTCTGCAGGGAAAATCCCGTCAGGGTCCTCTCCCTGCTGCCAAATCCACCAAGGATTCGGAGCCCTCAGATGTTCCTGCCAGTAAAACGACGATGGTGGTTTTGGGGTGATGCATGGGAAAAAAAACTGGGATTAAGCACCTGATCCAAGGAATGCGGGCTGGGACCTATCCCGGCATCACCATCCCAAAACCTTCCCGAGAGATCCGCGTGGGAGCTGGGATCACCCCTCCAGCCTCTCCTGGACGCGGGGAAGGAATTGGGACCAGCGGCTCCGTACGCTCCTAAAGGAGCTGGAGATGGGGAAAAGCCTCTGGGACATCCACAGGATGAGGTGGATCGGAGGGAAAAATCCAGAAAAAAAAAAAAAATATGGAACAGAGCTCCAGGTGATGTGTCTGTGCCCAGCAGGGAATGGAGATTTGGGAAGGGGAATGAGCAGGGAATAACGGAGTTTGGAGGGTTTTGGGGGAAGGGGAAATGAAGGAAAGGAAAAAGGGGGAAAGGGAAAAAAAAGGGAAAAAGAAGAGGGGGAAAAAGAGGGGAAAGGGAAAACAGAGAAAAATTGGGAAAGGCAACAAAAAGGAAAAGAGGAAAAAGGGGAAATAAAGAAAAGAGGGGAAAGGGAAAAAAAGGCAAAAAGGTAAAATGAGAAAAAAAGGAAAAAGAAAGAAGGAAAATGAAGAAGTGGAGGGGAAAATAGGGAAGAAAATAAACGGGGGAAAATGGGGGGGGGGGACTGTGAAGGAAAAATGGGGAGGGAAAAATGGAGGGGAAAAAACAGGGAAAAAATGAGGGTGGGGGAATGAGGGTGGGGGAAATAGAAAAGAGAAAGGGAAAAAAACACAGAAAAATTTAGGAAAAACCCTAGGATGAATAAGCAGGGGGTTGAAAAAGAAAAAAAAAATGGGAAAAATGGAAAAAGATGGGGAAAAAATACAGAGGGAAAATAAAATAGGGAGGGGGGAGGAAAGAAACCTGAGGGAAGAACAGGGGGAAAGTAGAAAAATAAAAAAAAAAAGGAAAAATACCCAGAAAAATTTTGGAAAGAAACCCCAGGCGGAATCAGCGGGGGGGGGGGGGGGGGGAAGAAAATAGAGGAAAGAAAAAATGTGGGGAAAGAAAACTGTTGGGATTAAAAAAAAAAAAAAAAAACCAAAAAATGATGAGGATAAAGCAGGAAAAAAAACTCCGAACAAACAGGGAAAATCACCAGGAAAAATAAGGGGAGGAAAAAAAAAAAAAAAAGCCAGGAAAACTGGAGGGAAAAGGGAATAAGAGAAAAAAAAAGAGACAAAGAAATAAATTCTGAAGTGGTGGATTTTGGTGGATTTTGGCGGATTTTGGTGGATTTTGGTGGATTTTGGCAGCACTCGGCAGGTGCTGTGAAGAAGGGAGGAAGCAGGATGAGGATGAAGATGGAGTGATCCTAAAAGTTCCGGAGCAGCTTCCCAGTGGCTCATCCCGATCCCCAACCCCTTCCCGATCCCCACCCGTCCCTTTCCCAAGCTGGGTGAGCCCTGCCCAATCCCAAACGCCTCCCCCCTTCCCATCCCGGCTTCTACCTTCACCCGGCCCTGCAGGAGAAGGTTCTGGAAGAGCCGAGCCGGGAATGGCGGAGCCTCTACGGTGGGACGTCCATCCCAGTGCCGGAGGGGACGGAGCAGGGATGGGGGATCCCCTCCAAGTCTCCTCCGTGGGCACAGCGGGGTTTTTGTGGGATCTTCTCGATCCTCCCGCCACGCTCCCGACGGCGCCGGTGGGACGCCGGGGGCTGGCGGAGAGCTGACACCGTCTCCGCATGAATATTCCATGAGGATCCGCGCACCTGCGGAACCTGAGCTGCCGCCAGGGCGCCGAGAGCCCTCCTGGGCCATCACCCAAGCCCTTCTCCCGCTTTCCTGAAGAAACGAGGCTCCGGAGAAGCCGCTGCTGCTCCACCACATCCCACCTGGGCTCCGGCAAGATCGGGGTGGAGGATGGAACGTCCTGGTGCTGATCCCAAGTCGGGAAGAACTTCCAGCGAAGTTTAGACACCGGAGACTCCGCTCAGCCTCTGGAAGTGCTCTTCCCGCGGATTTTCTTGGGTTTAATATGGGATTGGGCGTGGATCACCTCCAGTTCCACAAAACCTCCGGCTGCTCCTCTTGGCTTTGTCCTTTAGGATTTCGCCCGTGGGGATCTCCAGAATCCACAGGGATTCTGGGAGCTGGGAGCAGCCTCCCTCCTGGCCAGCTTCCAGCTGAAGATCCCGTTACTGGTGAATTATCCATGGATAAAAGGACATTTTAATCACTGCCCTTTACTGGGAGTTGGGAGCAGGGAACAGCATTCCCACTGCTCATTTCCTTGCAGGAATTCCACCTGTCAGGAATTCTTCCAGAGGACAGATCCCACTGCCGGGTCCATCCTACACCCTTGGGAAGATCCCAACCCTCGATCCCTTTGTTCCTCTTCCCAGAGGAAGGACCAGAGCTGGGAGATCTCTCCCCGTTTTTCCTGACTCTGCCCTCTCCTTGAGGACATTTTCCTCCTTCTCCACCTCATCTCCGCCTCCTGCTTCATCCCATTATCCGGGGGGATCTATCCATGGGATGTGCCGCGAATTGATCCCTAACCCACAAAACAAGGAATAGGAGCCAGGAGAGAACTCCCGGATGGGGAAGTCCCCGGGGCTGATTCCAGGATCATTCCCTGGAGCTGAGTTTAAATTTGAGCCGAGATGCTTGGGCAGAGCTGGAGGATCTGGTTTTTGGGGGAACAGCCCGATCTGGTATCCATGAAAATTATTGGGAATAAAAGGAAGGCAGGAGCTGAAGAAACCTGGCAGCCTAATGCGGGCACAGGAGCTGCCGGATCATGGAATTCCCGAGTGGGAAGGGACCCTCCAGGACCATGGATCCAACTCCTGCCCAGGACACCCCAGCAATCCCACCCTGTCCTTGTCCCAGCGCTCCTGGAGCTCTGGCGGCCTTGGGAATGTCAGCATTCCCTGGGGGGCTGTTCCAGTGCCCAGCCAGCTCTGGGGGAAGAACCTTTTCCTGATATCCAAAGAAAAGCTGGATCTAAGTCCTGTCTGCACCCAGACTTCTCCTGCCCTGTCCTTGTCCAGCCTGGGAAGCTCCCTCCATCCGATCCCTATGGATCCCTCAAGGCCCTCCCAGCTCCCTTCAGATGCTGCCAGGCTCCAAAAATTTTGCCTGATAAATATTCCTTGCGGGTTTGTTTTTTTTTTTTTTTTTTTGGATAAATATTCCCCGCAGGCTCCAAAACCTGAGGCCACACACCCAAGAGAGCCAAGTTTTTCCAGGGTGGACAGGTCTGGCTTTAGGGGAAGGGAGAGCGCAGCAACCGGATCAGGTGGGAAAAGTGGGAATGAAGAGGAGGAGGAGGAGGATGGAAAGCAAATCAACTGGATCAGGTAGAAAAGTGGGATTGAGGAGGAGGAGGAGGAGGATGGAGAACAAACTGACTGGATCAGGTGGGAAAAGTGGGAATGAGGAGAAGGAGGAGGATGGAGAGCAAACCAACTGGATCAGGTGGGAAAAGTGGGAATGAGGAGAAGGAGGAAGATGGAGAGCAAACCAATCGGATCAGCTGGAAAAGTGGGAATGAAAAGGAGGAGGAGGAGGAGGAGGAGGATGGAGAACAAACTGGCTGGATCAGGTGGGAAAAGTGGGAATGAGGAGGAGGAGGAGGAGGAGGATGGAAAGCAAATCAACTGGATCAGGTAGAAAAGTGGGATTGAGGAGGAGGAGGAGGATGGAGAGCAAACCAACGGGATCAGCTGGAAAAGTGGGAATGAAAAGGAGGAGGAGGAGGAGGATGGAGAACAAACTGACTGGATCAGGTGGGAAAAGTGGGACTGAAGAGGAGGAGGAGTAGGGAGATCAAACCTACTTGTGCTCCTTGGTCTTCTCCTTGCCTTTGCTGGAGCTGGTGGTGGAATGTCGAGGGAATAAAAGGCAAACAAACTTCAGTGCACTGGGGAATCAGGGAATCATGGCATGCTTTGGGTGGGAAGGGAGCTTTAAGATCCCTAATCCCACCCCTGCCATGGGCAGGGACACCTTCCCCTATCCCAGGCTGCTCCAAACCCCAATGTCCAACCTGACCTCGGACACTGCCAGGGATCCAGGGGCAGCCACAGCTGCTCTGGGAATTCCATCCCAGCCCCTCCCCGCCCTCACAGGGAAGAATTCCTTCCCGATATCCCGTCCAAACTTCCTCTCTCTCAGCTTAAAATGTAGGTGGGACACGTCCCTGCATGGCTTAGGATACCCCAACTCCCAGCACTGGAGCTGGGAGCGAGGGACATTCCCAGGATTTGTGTTTGGGGCCGTTGATGCAGCACCACTGTGCGGGACATGCAGGATTCCTGGTTCCATTCCCGGGTCCGGGAAGCTCCTAGGCAGGGGACAAGGCTTCTCCTTTCTGGAGAGGGGGATGGTTTTCCTTATCCTAACGCACCCACATCCCCCCTCCAGGGAACGGGCTGGATCCGGAATTCCTCATTCCTGCCTCGACTCCACACAGGAAGCATCGATCCTTTCCTTCCCTTTTCCCCCTGAGATCCTGCTCTGCTCCCTGGCTTCTGGTTTGCTTCTCTCCCATATTTCTCTCTGCAGCTCCTGCTTCCCTGTTTTCCTCCTCTTTTTCCTCCCCTGGTCACGTTCTCTGATTTCCTCTCGGATCCTGCTTCTCTCCGCTTTCCTGCCTGGACCTGCCTCCCTATTTTCCTCTCTGTTTTCCACCCCGGCCCTCCTTCCCTCTTTTCCTCCCAGTTTTCCTCCCTATTTTCCTCCCTAGTCCTTCTTCCCTATTTGTTTTCCTCCCTACTTTCCTCCCTGTTTTCCTTCTCTTTTTCCTCCCTGCTGCTGTTCTCTGATTTCCTCTTGGATCCTGCTTCTCTCCATTTTCCTCCCTATTTTCCTCTCTGTTTTCCACCCCTGCCCTGCTTCCCTCTTTTCCTCCCTGTTTTCCTTTCTGTTTTCCTCCCTGTTTTCCTCCCCGTTTTCCTCCCTGGTCCTTCTTCCCTGTTTTCCTCCCTGTTTTTCTCCCCAGTCCTTCTTCCCTATTTATTTTCCTCCCTGATTTCCTCCCCAGTCCTTCTTCCCTGTTTTTCTCCCCGTTTCCTTCCCTGATTTTCCTTCCTGGCCCTCCTTCCCTGTTTTCCTCCCTATTTTTCTCCCCAGTCCTTCTTCCCAATTTATTTTCCTCTCTGTTTTCCTCCCCGGTCCTGCTTCTCTCTTTTCCTCCCAGTTTTCCTCCTGAGTCCTGCTTCCTTGTTTTCCTCCCTATTTATTTTCCTCCCTGGTCCTTCTTCCCTGTTTTCCTCCCTGTTTTTCTCCCCAGCCCTTCTTCCCTATTTATTTTCCTCCCTGATTTCCTCCCCAGTCCTTCTTCCCTGTTTTTCTCCCCGTTTCCTTCCCTGATTTTCCTTCCCGGCCCTCCTTCCCTGTTTTCCTCCCTATTTTCATCCCTAGTCCTTCTTCCCAATTTATTTTCCTCTCTGTTTTCCTCCCCGGTCCTGCTTCTCTCTTTTCCTCCCAGTTTTCCTCCTGAGTCCTGCTTCCTTGTTTTCCTCCCTATTTATTTTCCTCCCTGGTCCTTCTTCCCTGTTTTCCTCCCTGTTTTTCTCCCCAGTCCTTCTTCCCTATTTATTTTCCTCCCTGATTTCCTCCCCAGTCCTTCTTCCCTCTTTTTCTCCACGTTTTCCTTCCCTGATTTTCCTTCCTGGCCCTCCTTCCCTGTTTTCCTCCCTATTTTTCTCCCCAGCCCTTCTTCCCTATTTATTTTCCTCCCTGATTTCCTCCCCAGTCCTTCTTCCCAATTTATTTTCCTCCCTGTTTTCCTCCCCGCTCCTGCTTCTCTCCCCTCCCTCTCTCTCCCCCGTTAATCGCCCTCATTGTCCTGCGGCAATTAGGGAGGAGAAAGCAATTAAGCAGCTCGGGAAGTAATTAAGGAGGCTGGAGTTAATTACATCGGCTCCTCCGCCGGGCTGGGGACAAGGGACAGATTCCAGAGCCTGGAATTCCAGCTCCTTGTGCCCGAGCTGCTGGAAAACCATCCAGGAAAAAATTAAATAGTGAAGTGTTGCTGGATTTTGGGTTTTGGGAGAATTCCAGAGGAGCTCCAGCATAAAATGGGACACGGGAGGGAAACTGGGAAGAGCAGCACGGGCAGGGATCAGCCTGATCTGATCCAAGAATTCCTGCTTTTTCCCTGCCCCGACTCCTGCTGTGGGAGCAGAGCGGGGAAAAAGGATTCCTCTGCCAGCTGAGCTCCTCCTGGGAGCACCAAACCCCATCTCGGTGTTGGAAAAGCTGCCAGGAGAGGAATTGAATCATTCCAGGCCTTCTCCTGGAGCTCAGGGATCTGGTCCAGGTCCTGCTGGACACACCGGGGATGGGCAGGATCGCTGTGGGATCGCATCCCGCTGATCTCACCGGGTGGGATCCTTCCCTGCTTCCCTTCCCCATCCACACTGCCCTGGGTGGGCAGAGGGGCTGGAATGTTCCCTGGAGTCAGGATGGGATCTGTCCTGGGGTGGGCAGAGGGTCGGGAATGTCCCATCCTTGGGTGGGAAGAGGTTCTGGAATGTTCCCTGGAGTCAGGATGGGCTCCATCCTGGGGTGGGCAGAGGGTCAGGAATGTCCCATCCTTGGGTGGGAAGAGGTTCTGGAATGTCCCATCCCTGGGTGGGCAGAATGTTGGGAATGTCTCATCCCAGGGTGGGAAGAGTGTTGAGAATGTCCCATCCCTGGGTGGGCAGAATGTTGGGAATGTCCCATCCCTGAGGGTCCATCCCTGGGTGGGCAGAGGGGCTGGAATGTTCCCTGGAGTCAGGATGGGATCCGTCCTGGGGTGGGCAGAGGGTCGGGAATGTCCCATCCTTGGGTGGGAAGAGGTTCTGGAATGTTCCCTGGAGTCAGGATGGGCTCCATCCTGGGGTGGGCAGAGGGCTGGGAATGTCCCATCCCTGGGTGGGAAGAGGTTCTGGAATGTCCCATCCCTGAGGGTCCATCCCTGGGTGGGCAGAGGGTTGGGAATGTCCCATCCCTGAGGATCCATCCCTGCGTGGGAAGATGTTCTGGGATGTCCCATCCCTGAGGATCCATCCCTGGATGGAGAGAGGGTCTGGAATATCCCATCCCTGGGATCCATCCCTGCGTGGGCAGATGTTCTGGGATATCCCATCCCTGAGGATCCATCCCTGAGTGGACAGAGGGGCTGGAATGTCCCATCCCTGGGTGGGCAGAGGGTCTGGAATGTTCCATCCCTGAGGATCCATCCCTGGGTGGGAAGATGTTCTGGGATGTCCCATCCCTGAGGATCCATCCCTGAGTGGACAGAGGGTCTGGAATGTCCCATCCCTGGGATCCATCCCTGGGTGGGAAGAGGGTCTGGAATGTTCCATCCCTGGGATCCATCCTTGGGAGAGGGGCCAGGGAAGTGCAGATCCTGCGTCCTTTCCCTCTTCCTGGAGGGAAAACACGCCCTGGGTGAGGGATGCAGGAACACTGCGCGTTCCAAGCGTGTCCCTCTTTTTCCTCTGTTTCCCTCCTCTTTCTCCAAGTGTTTCCTGCATCTCGTTCCTCTCCTGATTCCTGCATCCACTGCATTCCTGGCACTCGGATCAGGACATCCGGGTGGGTGACAGCGCTTCCTGAGGGATCCAGGGTCCTTTTCCAAGGGCCTGGCGGAGCAGCCAATCCCTAAAATTCCTCCTTCTCCCTCCTTTCCTTTTCCCAGGGCCCTTCCAGTCCAAGTCTCCGGCCAAAGGTGACCAGGGACAGTCCCAGCCTGGGCACAGATGGGGAATTCCCATTTTATCCCTCAAACAACTCGGTTTGGAGCGCTTTCCTCGGGAAAAATGGACACACGGTCCTGCCCTGCTGCTGTTCCCAGGGGATTCTGCTGCCAGGGGCTGGAGCCCAGAGCCGGAGGGTGCCCCCGGGAATCGGGGATCAGGGAATCGGGATACCTGAACGGCAGCACCAGGTGTTTTTTCTCTTTCCCTTTGGCCTTGGATCTGCAAATCCGAAGGAGCGATTCCATGAGTTGTGATCCAGGGATGGACTCTGATCCACCTTCTACCCCCAAACTCATCCACATGCACGGAGCAATCCAACAAAGCCAGTCCAGGAGGGTTCTGGAGGGAGAGCTCCCTGTGCCCGGGATTCCCAAGGATCCTTGGGAATGGGAATGGAGGTAGGACAGCGCTGGTGGGGCTGGGATGGATGGATGGATGGATGGATGGATGGATGGATGGATGGATGGATGGATGGATGAAGGATGGATGGATGGATGGATGGATGGATGGATGATGGATGGATGGATGGATGATGGATGGATGATGGATGGATGGATGGATGGATGGATGATGGATGGATGGATGGATGGATGATGGATGGATGGATGGATGGATGGATGGATGGATGGATGATGGATGGATGGATGGATGGATGGATGGATGGATGGATGGATGGATGATGGATGGATGATGGATGGATGGATGGATGGATAGATGGATGGATGGATGGATGGATGGATGGATGATGGATGGATGGATGATGGATGGATGGATGGATGGATGATGGATGGATGATGGATGGATGATGGATGGATGGATGGATGGATGGATGATGGATGGATGGATGATGGATGGATGATGGATGGATGGATGGATGGATAGATGATGGATGGATAATGGATGGATGGATGCATGGATGGATGGATGATGGATGGATGGATGGATGGATGATGGATGGATGGATGGATGATGGATGATGGATGGATGATGGATGGATGGATGGATGGATGATGGATGGATGGATGGATGGATGGATGATGGATGGATGGATGGATGGATGGATGGATGGATGGATGGATGATGGATGGATGGATGGATGGATGATGGATGGATGATGGATGGATGGATGATGGATGATGGATGGATGGATGATGGATGATGGATGGATGGATGGATGGATGGATGGATGATGGATGGATGATGGATGATGGATGGATGGATGGATGGATGGATGGATGATGGATGGATGGATGATGGATGGATGGACAGATGATGGATGGATAATGGATGGATGGATGATGGATGGATGGATGATGGATGGATGGATGGATGATGGATGGATGATGGATGGATGGATAGATGATGGATGGATAATGGATGGATGGATGATGGATGGATGGATGATGGATGGATGGATGCATGGATTGATGGATGGATGGATGGATGGATGATGGATGGATGGATGGATGGATGGATGATGGATGGATGGATGCATGGATGGATGGATGGATGGATGGATGATGGATGGATGGATGATGGATGGATGGATGCATGGATGGATGGATGATGGATGGATGGATGGATGGATGGATGGATGGATGATGGATGGATGGATGGATGGATGGATGGATGATGGATGATGGATGGATGGATGGATGGATGGATGGATGGATGATGGATGGATAATGGATGGATGGATGCATGGATGGATGGATGATGGATGATGGATGGATGATGGATGGATGGATGGATGGATGATGGATGGATGATGGATGGATGGATGATGGATGGATGATGGATGGATGGATGATGGATGGATGGATGATGGATGGATGATGGATGGATGGATGATGGATGGATGGATGGATGATGGATGGATGGATGATGGATGGATGGATGATGGATGGATGATGGATGGATGGATGATGGATGGACGATGGATGGATGGATGGATGGATGGATGGATGGATGGATGGACGGATGGGATGGATGGATGGATGGATGGATGGATGGATGGATGGATGATGGATGATGGATGGATGGATGGATGGATGGATGGATGGATGGATGGATGATGGATGGATGGGTGATGGATCCATCCATGGAATGGATCCATGGATGGATGGATGATGGATGGAATAGGTGAAGGAGTGGATGGGATGGGATGGGATGGGATGGGATGGGATGGGATGGGTGAGATGGATGGAGGAATGGAAGGAAGGAGTTGATGGAGGAACGGATGGAAGGAAGGATGGATCCATGGATTGCTTGGAATAGAGACAAACATGACTCTGGGAGCTCCTGCAGAAGTCCCTGACTGGAAAGGGATTCGTCCCTGCTGGGATGAGGAAGGACAGAGGGACTCCCAGGGGTGGGTGATCCCAGAAAAGGCCCTTTCCCTGGATCCAAACACCATGCAGGCACTGCTCCCATCCATGCACACACCATTCCCAAAGGGAAGCGGGGACACCACGTCCCGTACCTGGGATCTTCCGGGTCTTCGCTGTTGGGAGGAGACGGAGCCAGGAGGAGGAAAGTGAGGAATTAACAAACATTCCCAACCGGACACGGCCCACGGGAGCAGGACAGGGGGAGGGGCTGATCCTCAAATCCCAGGAATGGTTTGGGTGGGAGGGGACCTTGAGGATCATCCCATTCCAATCCTAACACCTTCCACTATCCCAGGGTGCTCCAACCTGGCCTTGGGCACTTCCAGGGATCCAAGGGCAGCCACAGCTTCTCTGGGAATTCCAGCCCAGCCCCTTCCCACCCTCCCAGCCAGGAATTCCTTCCCTATATCCCACCCCAAGGTTCCATTTCCCAGTGGGAAGGCATTCCCTGTGTCCTGGCCCTAGAATTCCTGGTACCACCATGTGGGATACGGTGCAGAGGGAGCACAGGATGAGGCTGACCCGTATCCCAAATCCTGGGATTATGCCGGGGCCTGCACCTATCTGTAGGATGTGGGTGCCTGGGATGGGCTGGAATGGAAGCAATCCCCCAGAATCCCAGATCCCACCCCAAAATCCGGGATCCCTCCCACCAGGACATTTTGGTACCTTGCCACTGCCTTGTATCCATCGTTAAACTTAATCCTGGATGAGGCACCGGAGAGAAAGAGAGGGGAAAAAAAAAAAAAAATATCCAATTAAATCCCAGTGTCAGAATTCCTGAGGGAGCAGGGACACCCCTTCCCAGGAGGAGGGGACTGTGCCCAAGCTCCGGGTGCTCCAGGGAGGGAATTCCAGCTGTGCATCCAGCCCAGGGTGTTCCACTCCCCCTATTCCCGGGAAAAACCCGGCTGGAGGCCGGATCTGCACTTCCGGCATGAGGAACAGGAGCTGCGTCCAGCACTTCCAGCATTATCCATGGCTCCTGCTCCATCTGGGAATCTCCTCCACCGCGACAGGCTGGGGGCAATTTTACATTCCCAGAATCCAGGAAAAATCTCCAGGTTCTGAAAGCTCTGCCCTGGGACTCGCAGCAGAACCTGCTCCATTGGTTTGAACCTTTTCCTGATTTTCAGGATCCTCAGGATGCAATTTTTTTCCAAGGAATTTAATGGCACATTAAATGATTAATGTGATTTAATTAAATTTAAGGGAGGGGTCGGGAAAAAAGATGGAAAACCTCGACTGGGACTTTTTTTTCCCAGGATAGAAAAGATCCCAAACTTCCTGTTCATCCTGGTGGTGGCACTGTGACATCCCAAAGATCCGTGCCCAAATGCCACGTGGATTTGGGAATTTTGGACCCTCCTTACGTATTCGGGCACGGATGAATTCCCCACTATCCCAAATTCTGGCCATTCCCAGCACTGATCTGTGTCCTCAAGAGCCACATCCACATGGAAATGGGGATGGGAGTGGGAATGGGGATGGGAATGGGGATGGGAATGGGGATGGGGATGGGAATGGGAATGGGGATGGGAATGGGAATGGGAATGGGGATGGGATGGGATGGGAATGGGAATGGGGATGGGAATGGGAATGGGGATGGGGATGGGAATGGGAATGGGGATGGGAATGGGGATGGGGATGGGAATGGGGATGGGATGGGGATGGGGATGGGGATGGGGATGGGGATGGGAATGGGATGGGAATGGGGATGGGGATGGGAATGGGGATGGGGATGGGATGGGAATGGGAATGGGAATGGGGATGGGAATGGGAATGGGGATGGGAATGGGAATGGGAATGGGAATGGGGATGGGATGGGAATGGGAATGGGGATGGGAATGGGGATGGGGATGGGAATGGGAGTGGGAATGGGAATGGGGATGGGATGGGGATGGGGATGGGGATGGGGATGGGAATGGGGATGGGATGGGGATGGGGATGGGGATGGGGATGGGGATGGGAGTGCCCCAGGCAGCCTGTGGGGATTTTCATCCCGAGTTCTCCCACGCCTGGCACAGATCCCAACTTTGGAGCAGGTGCCAGAGGGATAATTAGCGACAGGCAGTCGGACAAGGCTCGGATCCGCCGGGACACGGAAGAAAAGCTTCCATCAATAATTCACCGGGAGCAGATTCCTTTCGGCTCCGAGCTTTGTCCTGGCCATGAATATTTCAAGGACAGCCCCTATCGGATGGTGCTTCCCGGGATTCTCACTTTCCAGGGGGTTGGGAGCTGGGCTCAGACAGGTTTTTGGCAATTCCCGAGCTGCCTCTGGAAGTGCCCATCCCTCTTGACTTTCCCTGGGAATTTAAGGGTGAGTCTATGTCGGTGAATAAATCATGGAATTGTAGAATCCCGGAATGGTTTGGGTAGGAAAGGGCTTTAAAGCTCATCCCATTCCATGGGCAGGGACACCTCCCACTTCCCCAGGTTCTCCAGCCTGGCCTTGGACACTCCCAGGGATCCAGGGGCAGCCAGAGCTTCTCTGGGAATTCCATCCCAGCCACTCTCCACCCTCGCAGGGAAGAGCTCCTTCCCAATATCGAATTTTTCCTGTTCTTTTCTGTTTTCCGCACTGGAACACAAGTCCAGCTTTTTGAAGGATCCTGTCCCGATTCCAACATCCTCCCATCTCCTGGGATTTTTTTTTTTTTTTATCCAAGCTGGATGTTTTTAGCTCTTTATTTCCCCATTCTGGATCCTTCCCTGTGTTTTTTTTTTTTTTTTTCTTTTCATGGATTTGTTTGGTTTAAATTCCCAAGGGATCAAGGAGCCAAAGCCATTCCAGGGACGTGGCACATGGGAAGGCTCCACCTCCCATTCCTGGCTCCTTCATCCCTGGATTCTGTGTGGGATGAGCAGATTCCAAACTTGGGATGCCCAGGGAAGCACAAAAATGGAAATTTAACAGATCCAAGTCTTGATGAGGATCCCGGATTTAAGGAATTTTCTTTGGAAAGCGGAACTTTGTGGGTGGATCAGCCCTGGAAGGGGGAGTGGGATCTGCTGTGGGAATTTACCTGGAATGCTGATCTTCTTCCGCTTCGTCTCCAAGGCTTGGGAATTTACAGGGAGAGAGGAAAAATTCCGGCTGTGATCTAAGGCTCTTCCATTGTTTTATAAACCAGGAAAAACTTGGGAACACTCCGGCACAGCAAAGCACTCCATGCACGGCTGGAATCCCAGGATACCCCCATGCCACTTCCCGTTGTGTCCACAGGATCCAGGCTTGTCCCAGACCGGATTTTGGGGGGATATTTGGCCAATATTCCACCTTTTCCAAGTGGTTCCCTCCTGCCTGACCTCCATTTCCCACTCCCTCCTTTTCCTTGGGATGGATTTGCTCAAATCCCAAAGGAAAAGTGGGAATGGGCAGGTGCTGTACCCTGTGCCAGGATTCCCCGAAGGAGGAAAGGGGAATTCCCAGCCCTTGGAAACCCTTGGAAAGCCCTGCCATCATCCCAGTGATGGGAAGCCCTTCCCATCCCTTGGAAAGCTGCAGGATTGCTTCATTTTGCATGGAAATTCCCCAGTTTTGGGAAATTCCCAAAAGCAGAGGCGTCCACACGGATCTGCGGACACGGGAGGGTCGCACATTCCCTGGGGAAGAGGGAGTGAAGGTGGGAAATTCCCTGCGTTCCCAAAGGACCAGCCTGGATCCAGCAGCGGCCAAGGAGAAGCTGGATCTGCTTTCCCTGGATTCGGCAGCTCCACAGGAGAATTCCCAAAATCCTTGGTGTGGATGCTCTGCTCCATGGGAATGGGACAAGGCTGTCCTGGATCTGCCGGAGAGGGATCTTCCTCTGCTTCCAGAGCTGCCAAAGTCTGGGATCTCCAGGCTCAACCGTCTCCAGGATGTCCATACCCAAATCCCAGGGGATTCTCCAGGTGGAAAAGGGGCTCCAAGCTGGGAGTGGGGTGGGAGAAAGGCAGAACAGGGAAGGGAATGCCTGGGATCGTGGGATTAGTCATTGGAAAAGACGGAAGTGAAACCAGGTCCCCGTGCCCAGGAACAGATTTTGGATAAGGGATGGAATGCCAGGAGAAAGGGGGAAAGGCTTTAAGGTGCCAAGGGATGGATTCAGATGGGATTCTGGGAAGGAATTCTTCCCTGGCAGGGTGGGGAGGGGGGTGGGATGGAATTCCCAGAAAAGCTGTGGCTGCCCCTGGATCCCTGGGAGCGTCCAAGGCCAGGTTGGACATTGGGGTTTGGAGCAGCCTGGGATAGTGGGAAGTGTCGGGATTGGAAAGGGATGAGCTTTAAGGTCCCTTCCCACCCGGAATATTCCATGGTTCCACAATTCCCTGTCTCCAGGGCTGTGGACTGGCCTGGCCCATGGTCCTGTGACATTCCAGGGACAGGGATGCCTTGTTCATCCCACTTTTCCTTGCGTATCCCACTGCCCTTTCCCCCCACCCATCTCTGCCCACAAACCTCCCATTCATGTGGAAAACAGGGAATCCAAAGGGATCCCCGGGCTGGAGGAAGGACAATGGGAATGGGACTGGGAATGGGACTGGGAATGGGATTGGGAATGAGGATGAGGAAGGCTGAGACAGGGCCCAGCAGGAGCCCTTCCCATCCCACTGAATTTCCTGTCAGAAGTGCAGGTCTGGAAACACCAGAATTCCTGGTTTTATTCTTCCCGTCCAAATTTTTCCCAGATCTGGGATCTGTAAGTGATGGAGAAGGAAAGGCCTTCCAAATGGAGCTGGGAAATTTTTGTTCCCAATGGAATTTTAACCAAAACCCTTCCTCGAATTCCAAAGGATGGTTCACATCCAAGCACCTTTAGATCCTTTGGATCCTTCCCAAAAGCTGGAATATGGAACCTCTTACCTTTCTTTTCTTTTATTCCCACTTTTTTTCTTTTTCCTTTTTTTTTTTTTTTTTTTTTATTCCTTGGAGCAAAATCCTCCAGGAATTCTCAGTGAAGACAGGGATAAAACCCCATGGACACCCCCAGAGGTGCTGAGACCTGGGAATTGTTTGGGATGGGGGATAAACCTCTCCCATCCCAGGGAATTTTCTGTATTTTCAGTATTCCCTGCACCATCCCCTTCCTGCTGCTTGTATGGATGCCTCTATTCCTAAAAGAGGGGATTTATCCCTAAAAACCTCGTTTAAACAGCTCGGCTTTGGGAATCTCCCCCTCCCAGCTCCATCCTCGCTCATCCCTGACTTCCATGAGGAAAGGCTGGGGGAATTCCTGCCCCCTCCCAGCCAGAATCGATCCAGCCTGACCGGGAATGCTGGGATGGATGATCTGGGATGATCCTGGACTCTGCCCTGATATCCAACAGAATCCATGGCCCAGCCAGGGAAAAGGCGGGATGGGATAATGGGATAATGGGATGGGGTGGGATAATGGGATAATGGGATAATGGGATAATGGGATAATGGGATAATGGGATGGGATGGGGTCCATGGGATGGGATGGGGTCCATGGGATGAGAAAATGGCATGGGATAGGATGGGATAATGGGATGGGATGGGATCCATGGGATAATGGGATAATGGGATAATGGGATAATGGGATAATGGGATAATGGGATAATGGGGTGGGATGGGATGAGATGGGATGGGATCGGATCCATGGGATGAGATAATGGGATGGGATAGGATGTGATAATGGGATGGGATAGGATGGGATGGGATAATGGGATGGGATGTGATAATGGGATGGGATGGGATGGGATGGGATGGGATGGGATGGGATCCATGGGATGAGATAATGGGATGGGATAGGATGTGATAATGGGATGGGATAGGATGGGATGGGATAATGGGATGGGATGGGATAATGGGATGGGATCCATGGGATTGGATGGGGTCCATGGGATGGGATCCATGGGATTGGATGGGGTCCATGGGATGAGAAAATGGGATGGGATAGGATGGGATAATGGGATGGGATGGGATAATGGGATAATGGGATAATGGGATAATGGGATAATGGGATAATGGGATGGGATGGGATCCATGGGATGGGATAATGGGATGGGATAATGGGATGGGATGGAAATGGGATGGAGATGGGATATTTTCCATTGGAAGGGACCCACAGGGATCACCTGGTCCAACTCCACCCTATCCAAGTCAGAGCCAGTTTTAAATCCTGTTATTATGAGCCCCTCCACGTCCTTCCTGCCATCCCTTATCCCACAGGAATTCTGGAGCTTTTCCCAAAATGCTCCTTCCTGTGGCTGAGCTCCTCTTGGGACGATCCTTGGGATTTTACCTGAAATTCCCTTTCTTTGGCTCCTTCCCAAACCCTTTTGTCACTCCGAGAACAGCCACAGCAAACCAACTTCCATGCACACGCAGGGAGCTCATTCCCATGGGAATGGCTGATCCCGGGATCTGGGAACAGGACATGGAGACAGAAGGGCACCTCAAAAGCACAGCAGTGTCCCAGCCCGTATCCCGATCTCCATCCGGAATCCCATTCCAAGGCTGCTTTTCTGGCTGTTCCATCACTTCTCCTCCCCACCAGCAGCCCAGGAATGGGAACTCGGGGACAATTCCTGTGGGACAATTCCCATCGGGAAAAGGCACGGAGCAGCACAGCACTGCGGAGCCTCTCCCTACCTCGTGTCCAGGGATCCCTGGCTCAGGGAATCCCCCTCTCCCAGGAGCTCATCCTCGCTGTGGAAATACAGCTCGTCCTCTTCCATCCTGGTGGGAACACCGCAAACATCAGCCCTGTCCTGGCCGGGATTCAGGATTCCAAAATCATGGAATCACTGAGCCCTTTGGGTTGGAAAAGCTCTCAGAGTCCCACCATCCCCAGCACTGCCCGGGCCACGCCCGATCCATGTCCCCAAGGGACACATCCACAGGGATTTGAAATGCCACCAGGGATGGGGGCTCCAGCGCTTCCCTGTGCCAGGGATGGGCAGCCCTTTCCATGAAGGAATTGTTCCCACTATCCCACCTGGAGCCCCCGCCCAGGACCCGGCTCTGCACATCCCACGCTCGGCAAACGCCACGACTCCTCCTAAAATGGGGCAGCCACGACTCCTCTGGGAATTCCAGCCCAGACCCTTCCCACCTTCCCAGCCAGGAATTCCTGCCCAAGGTCCCACCCCAAGCTCCCCTTTCCCACTGGAAGCCATTCCCTGGCTCCTGGCCCTCCAGCCCTTTCCCAAATTCCAGCTCTCCTGGAGCCCCTTTGGTCTCGGGAAGGAGCTCTGAGCTCTCCCTGGATTTTTAATTTTCTGCTTTAATCCCATAGAGCTGCATCCCACAGGATTCATCTGACGAGAAACCGGAAAACCCAGACCTGGAGCCATCCCAGCAGCATCCTCCAGTTCCCTGGAATCCTGGAATCCCAGACTGGTTTAGGTGGGAAGCGACCTTAAATCCCATCCAATGCCACCCCTGCCAGGGGCAGGGACACCTTCCAATATCCCAGGTTCCTCCAAACCCCATCCAACCTTTCCTTGGACACTTCCATGAGGGATGGAGCATCCATCGTGCTCCCTGCATCCCGAAATTCCAGTGGCACAGGCAGGACTCGGATATCCCATCCCAACCAGCCTGTTCCCTGTCTTGGGTTGTTAAAATTTGTGTGTGTTCTATTTATAATCTGTCAGAGGTGGGGCAGTTCTCTTCTGTTCATTGGGCAGTTCTCTTTATCTCTTCCACAACTCATCCTCCCTCCAGGAGATCTCTTCTGTTCATGGGCCATTAATTATTAATTATCTGCTGTTCATGGGCCATTAATTATTAATTATCTGCTGTTCATGGGCCAGTGGGTGTCCCTGCATGGCTGAGAAAATTCCATCATCCCACTGGGAGATGCTCCAGAGGAGGAGCCAAGCATTCCTACCTGGATACAATCTGAGGCTTTGGGAACACCACAGCAGCCTGTGCCCATTGCATTCCCAGAGGAGCAGCTTTCTTCCCCACTGCATTCCCAGAGGAGCAGCTTTCTGCCCCACTGCATTCCCAGAGGAGCAGCTTTCTGCCCCACTGCATCCCCAGAGGAGCAGCTCTCTGCCCCACTGCATTCCCAGAGGAGCAGCTTTCTGCCCCACTGCATTCCCAGAGGAGCAGCTTTCTGCCCCACTGCATTCCCAGAGGAGCAGCTTTCTGCCCCACTGCATTCCCAGAGGAGCAGCTTTCTGCCCCACTGCATTGCCAGAGGAGCAGCTTTCTGCCCCACTGCATTCCCACAGGAGCAGCTTTCTGCCCCACTGCATTCCCAGAGGAGCAGCTTTCTGCCCCACTGCATTCCCAGAGGAGCAGCTTTCTGCCCCACTGCATTCCCAGAGGAGCAGCTTTCTGCCCCACTGCATTCCCAGAGGAGCAGCTTTCTGCCCCACTGCATTCCCAGAGGAGCAGCTCTCTGCCCCACTGCATTCCCAGAGGGAGCCCAGGCCCATCTCCAGCAGCCCTGGAGCTCCAGAGGAAAACTCCAGCCTTGTCCAGGATCCTGCTCCAGCAGAAGCACAGCTGGCACTGCAGGAGGGCTGAGCCCCCATGGAATGGCACTGCTGCCACCACCCTGACCCACAGGCTGCCAGGGCCTGCTCTGACTCTGGCAGGGTTGGTTTTTGTCTGTTTGTACTATTCCATTTGTATTTTTAATTTTCCTAATAAAGAACTGTTATCCCTGCTCCCATATCTCTGCCAGAGAGCCCCTTAATTTCAAAATTATAATAATTCAGAGGGAGGGGGTTTGCATTTTCCGTTTCAGGGGAGGCTCCTGCCTTCCTTACCTGTCTTTTCAAACCAAGACACCTCCTCTTCCAGCTGTGCCATTCCTGGCTCCCTGCCCGGCACCCACCTTTTCAATCCATCCCCACATTCCCGCTCAGCCTCGTCCCAGTTCGCTGAGCCGGGAAACGAAACGATGCCGTGCTTCCAATTTGCTTGAAAATTCCCTGGATTCAGCCCAGTTCCCACAGTTTACGAACTGCCTTGGAGGCATGCGAGCAATTAGGGAGATATTCCCTGATCCGTGGGGGAAAAGGCTGTTTTCCCCTTTTTTTATTTTGGCCACAATAAAGTGCTAATCCCAGATGGAATGTGGTCCAAAATGGGATAACCCTGAGGGGTTGGGGGGGAAATGGGATGGAAAGAGCAGCTGACTCACAGGGCTCCCTTTGGATTCACCGCTCCAGGCTGGGCTCCCACGTGGATTTAGGGATTTGGCAGTGCTGGGGGAATGTTTGGACTCG
Source organism: Vidua macroura (assembly GCF_024509145.1). Taxonomy (NCBI): domain Eukaryota; kingdom Metazoa; phylum Chordata; class Aves; order Passeriformes; family Viduidae; genus Vidua; species Vidua macroura. The sequence continues at coordinate 1,224,768 of NC_071605.1, forward strand.
GTGCACTCTCAGAGGGATTTTCCAGCCGGAAGTGTTCTGGTATTCCATGATTTGGGAACACCGGGATTGCCCTCCTTCATCCCTCACCATGGAAGCGGCGGATCCATGAGGAGCAGGCAGGGAATGTGGTGTTCCCGAGGGAGCCGTGGGTGACACCAGGACCCAGCTCTGCCTTCACCATCCGCTCCTCCCACTTCCAGAGTCTCCCTTCCACCCCCATCTCAATCCTGAAGAATTCCAGCAACTTCAGGGCTTTGATGTCTCCCCTATTCCAACTGTTCCCTTTCCCAATGGATTCAAGAGCTCCCGGAGTGGACAAAGCCCCCCCTGGATACCACAACTCCAAAAACTGTGGAAAGCTGCCTGAAAATCCCCCTTAGCATTCCACGAATCCCCTCGTGGCTGCAAATCCTGGATTTACAGAATCCCAGAAGTTGGAAAATCCCCCCAGGGTCGCTGATCCCCACCTTGCCACCAGCCCAGAGCACTGAGTGCCACATCCAGGAATTCCTTGGACACCTCCAGGGATGCGGACTCCGCCGCCATCCAAGGATCGTGCCCTGAGTATCCATAGGCTCACGGAGAACTGGTCCCAGCTCGGACTCCATCCCAAAGGAGTCACCTGCAGCATTCCCAGTCAAATCCCATCGGGCTGGGGTTGCAACTGGTTCCAGCAGCTTTGCGTCAAGGAATGTCAGGATTCAGTCCCTGGGATTGTTCCCATCCAGGGGCAGATCCCGGGAGCCCACGACGACACCCAAGGAAAGCTACGGATCCCTAAATGGATGGAGAACTGGAACTTCCCTTGGAAGAACTGGAGGTGTCCCGCCTGGAATTCCTCAGGAATTCCCAGCAGGAATCACCTGGTGTGGGATTCCACTCGTCCCAGGGAGTGACTGAGATCCCAACAGCTGCCTTGGAGCCACCTCAATCCTAGGAGCACCATGCTCTCCATGGACACCTGAGATTCCGCCTGGATCGAAATCCCACCAGTGAGGCCTGACCAGGAGCCAGACCCTCCATCCCCTCTGGGATCAGGATGGAATGACATTTTCCCTCCAAGCTCTTCAATCCTGGAAGTTCAGCTCTCTCCAGGTGTGGTGGAGCACCAGGACCTGCTGGAGGCCACCTGGATCCCAGCCTCACCTGGAGCTGTTCCATGATCCACCAGTGAGCTTTGACCCCCATCCAGACCTTTTATCCCCTTTGGGATCAGGATGGAATGACATTTTCCCTCCAAGCTCTTCAATCCTGGAAGTTCAGCTCTCTCCAGGTGTGGTGGAGCACCAGGACCTGCTGGAGGCCACCTGGACCTCAGCCTCACCTGGAGCTGTTCCATGGATCCACCAGGGAGTCCTGACCCCCCTCCAGACATTTTATCCTCTTTGGGATCAGGATGGAATGACACTTTCCCTCCAAGTGCTACAATCCTGGAAGTTCAGCTCTGTCCTGGAGCACCACGACCTGCTGGAGGCCACCTGGATCCCAGCCTCACCTGGAGCTGTTCCACGGATCCTCCGAGGGCAGGAGATGCCCTTGGAGCAGCTCGGGGATGACGCTCCCCTTTCCTGACCATCCAAACCTTCCCAAACCCCCCACAATCCCACATCCAAGATCTCCGTGTCCCGTTACCTCCTGAAGCTCCTCTCCGTGGATTGCTGGTTGGATTTCCCGGGAGAGACGTCGGAGCCGTGCCGGTGGCCGGACAGGAGGCTGTCGGTCTCCAAGGAATACCTCCCATCGCCCTCCAAGTGCACGCTGGGCGTCTCCAGGAATTCCTTGTCATTCCAGGTGCCCACCGTCCCATCCAGAGCCTGGTAGCGGATCTCGATGGAGATGCTGGTCTGCAAGACAGGGAGAAACCATCAGCGCCCGTGGAATATCCCGGGAAATCCAAAAAGCGGGAAGAGCATCGGCCGCTGGGCGTTTTAGGCTTGCTGATCCCAAAGTTTCTCTGCTCCTGGATGCGGATTCTTTGCTTCTCTTCTTCTGCCAGGGTCGGGATTAAACGGCGAGACGGAATTTCGTGCTCGGACTGAAATTATCAGTTCTTGTCTCTGTCACAGCCTCACAAACCCCGGGCTCTGCAGCCCTTCACTCCAACAAACCAAAAGCGGAGCCCCATCTCCCCCTCTCTACGAGGCCTTTTAGGGACAAACTGTCCAATTAAGAAATGTCACCTCAATTATTTTCACTTTTTACCCAATAACCAACCGCCCGTGACCCGCAATGCGGAGGTTTTTATCCAATTACACAAAACCACCCAAACCCCTGGAGAAGGAGGTGAAGGAGAAGGAGGAGAAGAAAGAGAAGGTGGAGGAGAAGAAGGTGAAGAAGAAGAAGGTGAAGGTGAAGAAGAAGAAGGTGAAGAAGAAGAAAAAAGTGAAGAAGAAAGTGAAGAAGAAGATAAAAAAGAAGGTGAAGAAGAAGAAGGTGAAGAAGAAGAAAGTGAAGAAGAAGACAAAGGTGAAGAAGATGACAAAGGTGAAGAAGAAGGTGAAGAAGTAGAAGATGAAGAAGGTGAAGAAGGTGAAGAAGAAGAAGTTGTAGAAGTAGCAAGTGAAGAAGGTGAAGAAGAAGGTGAAGAAGAAGATAAAGAAGAAGAAAGTGAAGAAGAAAGTGAAGAAGAAAGTGAAGAAGAAGAAAGTGAAGAAGAAGGTGAAGAAGAAAGTGAAGAAGAAGAAAGTGAAGAAGAAGGTGAAAAAGAAGGTGAAGAAGGAGAAGGTGAAGAAGGAGAAGGTGAAGAAGAAAGTGAAGAAGAAGAAAGTGAAAAAGAAGAAGGTGAAGAAGAAAGTGAAGAAGAAGAAAGTGAAGAAGGTGACAAAGGTGAAGAAGAAGGTGAAGAAGTAGAAGATGAAGAAGGTGAAGAAGATGAAGATGTAGAAGTAGCAAGTGAAGAAGGTGAAGAAGAAGGTGAAGAAGAAGGTGAAGAAGAAGATGAAGAAGGAGAAGGTGAAGAAGGAGAAGGTGAAGAAGAAAGTGAAGAAGAAGATGAAGAAGAAGGTGAAAAAGGAGAAAAGAAGAAGAAAGTGAAGAAGAAGAAGAAGAAGAAGAAGAAGAAGAAGAAGAAGAAGAAGAAGAAGAAGAAGAAGAAGAAGAAGAAGAAGAAGAAGGTTAAGAAGGTGAAGAAGTAGAAGATGAAGAAGGTAAAGATGAAGAAGGTGAAGATGAAGAAGGTGAAGAAGGAGAAGAAAAGGAAGGTGAAGAAGAAAGTGAAGGAGAAAAAAGTGAATAAGAAGGTGAAGAAGAAGGTGAAGAAGAAGAAGGTGAAGAAGAAGAAGGTGAAGAAGAAGAAAGTGAAGAAGAAGAAAGTGAAGAAGAAGAAGGTGAAGAAGAAGAAGGTGAAGAAGGAGCAGCCACTGCCCTAAAACCTCCATCTTAGCTCTCTATATATTATTATATCCTCAAACCCCAAACTCTAAGTTTTCCACCCTGTGACATCACACACTTCTAACCAACTCCACACCCGTAATCCCAGCGCTCCCAATCCATTTTGGAAACCTTCTCCAGGGCCTCAGGCCAAATGCAGAGCTCTCCTGGGGGCCAGAGTCTGTCAGCACAGGAAGGATAAAATTCCCAGCAGCCGGGGTTCCAACATCTGGACACCAGGAGAGCAGCGTTTGGCCGGAGTGGGATCTGACCGCGTTCACCGGAATTCCTGGTGCATCCCAGACCAGCGGAGGAAAAGCCCGGAAGAGCCGCAAACCCTGGGAGCAGCTGGAGGCACCAGGAGCAGATGGAGCCGGCCCCTGGTGGAGCTGTCTTCCCTGGTCCACCGCTTCGTTGGGAATTTTACCCCGGGATGCTGCAAATCCATGGATTTGTGGTGCTTCACTCCAGCCTGGTCCTGTCTCCGGGCTGGGCAGGGTTTTTTTGGTTTTTTTTTAGGAATGTGGAGTCTTGGATCCGTCCTGGTTTGGATCTCCCGGTGTGGCCACGACCAGCCCAGGCGGGGCTTGGGGACACGAAGGGACCCGGCACTGGCCGTGTCCAAGCTTCACCTCAAGCTCCTTATGGATCACGGAATCCTGGAATGGTTCCGGTGGGAAAGGACCTTAAAACCCATCCCAATCCCATCCCACCTCCCAGGGCGCTCCAAACCCCGATGTCCGACCTTTCCTTGGGATCCGGGAATTCCAGCCCAGCCAGGAATTCCTTCACAAAATCCCACGTCCAACCTCCTTGGATGAACCAACCCCGAGTAAATTCCTCTCCCTTTTCCATGGGGCCATTCCCGACTTACTCCAGGTTGCAGCAAATTCAGGTTTGGAGCTTTCAAGTCTTTTTCTCCCTAAAATATTTCCTTTTTTCTCCTTAAAATCTTTTTTCTCCCTAAAATATTTCCTTTTTTTTTTTTGCCTAAAATATTTCCTTTTTTACTCCTTCAAATATTTCCTTTCCCCCCCCCCAAAATATTTCCTTTTTTTTTCCCCTAAAATATTTCCTTTTTTCTCCTTAAAATCTTTTTTCTCCCTAAAATATTTCCTTTTTTCTCCCTAAAATATTTCCTTTTTTTCTCCCTAAGATCCTTTTTTTCTCCCTAAATCCTTTTTTTCTCCCTAAAATATTTCCTTTTTTCTCCTTAAAATCTTTTATCTCCCTAAAATTTTTCCTTTTTTCTCCCTGAAATCTCTCCTTTTTTTTCTCCCTAAAATATTTCCTTTTTTTTCCCCCTAAAATATTTCCTTTTTTCTCCTTAAAATATTTCCTTTTTTCACCCTAAAATCCTTTTTACTCCCTAAAATATTTCCTTTTTTTCCTCCCCAAAATCTTTCCTTTTTTTCCTCCTAAAATCTTCCCCTGCATCCCAAATGGAATAAAATCCATGGGATTCCATCCTGCTGCCTTCGCTCCCATGGCCAAAGTCCTTCTAAAAGCTCCGATTTGGACAAAGCAAATCGGAAAAAAAAAAAAAACAAAAAAGGAAAAAAAAGGGAAAAATCAATTCCCAATTCCCTCTCCTAGAAAATGTCTCTTTTGAAAAGCCATTAAAGGACAAGGAAAAAAAATCACTTTTCCACCTCCACTCTGCTTCCGTGGAGAAATGATCTGTTATTTTTGGGTTCAAACCAACGGATTTTAGATTTAAAAAAAAAAAACCAAAAAAAACAAAAAAAAAAAAAAACAAAAAAAAAAAACAAAAAAAAAAAACAAAAAAAAACCCAAAAACAAACAAAAACAAACAAACAAAAAAAAAAAAAACAAAAAAAAAAAAAACAAAAAAAAAAAAAAAGGAAAAAGAAAAAAAAAGTTAAAAAATATTTATGTTTAAGATGTTTAAGAGGAGGTGCAGCCTCCCCACCTGCTCCAAACAAGGGGATGGTGGAAGGCTGGAAAATCCAAGATTTGGGAAGAGAACCGGAATTCCAGAGGGATTCTGTGCATTCCGCACGTGTCAATCCAAAGGGTGACTCAGTCCCAGCTGGGAATGGAGCTCTGGGGGAAGGTTTTGATTGATTTGATGGATTTATTTTCTTTTTCTTTTCTTTTTTTTTTTTTTTTTTTTTTGGGCAATATTCAAATTTGAGTCAATCACACCTAATTTTCTCCCCCCCCCCCAAAAGCAATTGGAGAATGTAAAATCAAAACAAAACAAAACAAAACAAAACAAAACAAAAAAAAAACAAAACAAAACAAAAAAACAACAACCCAAAAAAACACAAAAAAAAAAAAACCAAAAAAAAAAAGGAAAAAAAAATTAAAAAATATTTATATTTAAGATGTTTAAGAGGAGGTGCAGCCTCCCCATCTGCTCCAAACAAGGGGATGGTGGAAGGCTGGAAAATCCAAGATTTGGGAAGAGAACCGGAATTCCAGAGGGATTCTGTGCATTCCGCACGTGTCAATCCAAAGGGTGACTCAGTCCCAGCTGGGAATGGAGCTCTGGGGGAAGGTTTTGATTGATTTGATGGATTTATCTTTTTTTTCTTTTCTTTTTTTTTTTTTTTTTTTTTTTGGGCAATATTCAAATTTGAGTCAATCACACCTAATTTTCTCCCCCCCCCCCAAAAGCAATTGGAGAATGTAAAATCAAAACAAAACAAACAAAACAAAACAAAAAATAAAAATAAAAAACAAAACAAAACAAAAAAACAACAACCCAAAAAAACACAAAAAAAAAACCCAAAAAAAAAAGGAAAAAAAATTTAAAAATATTTATATTTAAGATGTTTAAGAGGAGGTGCAGCCTCCCCACCTGCTCCAAACAAAGGATGGTGGAAGGCTGGAAAATCCAAGATTTGGGAAGAGAACCGGAATTCCAGAGGGATTCTGTGCATTCCGCACGTGTCAATCCAAAGGGTGACTCAGTCCCAGCTGGGAATGCAGCTCTGGGGGAAGGTTTTGATTGATTTGATGGATTTATTTTCTTTTTCTTTTCTTTTCTTTTTTTTTTTTTTTTTTTTTGGGCAATATTCAAATTTGAGTCAATCACACCTAATTTTCTCCCCCCCCCCCAAAAGCAATTGGAGAATGTAAAAACAAAACAAAACAAAACAAAACAAAACAAAACGAAAAAAAAAAAGAAAAATACAAAACAAAACAAAACAAAAAAAAACAAACAAAAAAACCAAACCAAACCAAACCAAAACAAAACAAAAAAAGAAAAAAAAAAAGAAAAATAAAAAACAAAACATAAAAAACAACAACCAAAAAAAAAAAACAACCAAAAAAAACCCCAAAAAAACCCCCAAAAAACAGGAAATGAGGAGGAAAACCAGGGAGCAACGTTGGAATGTTAATTTTTTTTTCACATTTTCAGATATTCGGATGTTAAAATCTCCTTTTCCAGCTGGATTTAGGAGTTAAAAAATCCTTTCCAGGCAGGGAAAATTAAGGACAGAACAAAAGTGAAAGATCTGTGGGATGAGTGGGATCACGCCTTGCAAGGGCAATTAGGGGGTGTGGGCTGGAATTAGGAGAAATTCCCGCTGGAAACAATGGAATGGGAAAGAAAATGAAGAGGGAGAAATTTCCCTGAAGAGCTGCTGGGGGGGTTGATTTTTCCCTGGGGATTTTAAATTGATTTTTTATGGATTTTTTTTTTTTTTTTTTTTCCTGCTGCTTGAGAGAAAAAAAATTAATTCAGAACCTTTGCGGCTGTAGGAGACTGAAAATGGCTGGAATTTCACTCCTGGCTCCGGCATTCCCGGAGTTTTTAATCTCCCGGCCAAGGCAATAAAGTCGGGAGCTGCCAGGGATGGTTCTCAGCCAGCCCGGGGAAAAGGAAAACAATTTCCAAATTTTCCGTTGGGTTCCATCATGGAAAAATGGTTCCAAAATGGAAAAATGGTTCCAAAATGGAAAAATGGTCCCAAAATGGAAAAATGGTTCCCAGAAACTGCCTCGGGATGGGTGGGAAGGGACCTTAAATCCCGTCCCATTCCAACCTCCCACCATCCCAGGGTGCTCCAACATTTCCTGGGACACTGCCAGGGATCCGGGGATTCCCTGGGAATTCCAGCCCAGCCGGGAATTCCTTCCCAAGATGCCAAAATCCCAAGCTCCCCTTTCCCACTGGAAGCCATTCCCTGGCTCCTCCAGCCCTTCCCCAAATTCCAGCTCTCCTTTCCCTCTGGAAAAGGTTCCAAGGATTCCCTGGATCCTTCCCTGATCCAGCTGCACATTCCCAGCTCTCCCAGCCTTGCATTGGATCCATTCCCATCCCAACTCCTCTCTGGGAAGATATTTTGGGATCCAGGGGCTTCACTGGGAATTCGGGATTTCAGGAAGGGTCTCCCTTCCCTTTTCCATCCCCAAATTCCATAAAAATCCCTCGGGATGGATCCTGAGTGTCCTCGATCCCAGAATCCCGGAATGGTTTGGGTGGGATCCATGGATCTTCAATCCCATCCCAGGGACACTTCCCATGATCCCAGGGTGATCCAAATCCACACTTGGGTCACTGCCAGGGATCCAGGGATGCTCTGGGAATTCCAGCCCGGCCAGGAATTCCTTCCCATGATCCCAAAATCCCAAGCTCCCCTTTCCCACTGGAAGCCATTCCCTGGCTCCTGGCCCTCCAGCCCTTCCCCAAATTCCAGCTCTCCTGGAGCCCCTTTGGGATCGGGGAGCGGCTCCAAGGATTCCCTGGATCCTTCCCCGATCCAGCTGCACATTCCCAGCTCTCCCAGCCTGGCATTGGATCCAGCCCCATCCTGACTACTCTCTGGGAAGGAATTTCAGGATCCAGGGGCTTCACTGGGAATTCAGGACTCCAGGAAGTTTCTCGCTTCCCTTTTCCATTCCGAAATTCCATAAAAATCCCCCTGAATGGATTCCAAATGTTTGTGATCCCAGAATCCCGGAATGGTTTGGGTGGGATCCATGGAACTTCAATCCCGTCCCAGGGACACTTCCCACGATCCCAGGGTGATCCAAATCCTCCCTTGGACACTGCCAGGGATCCAGGGATGCTCTGGGAATTCCAGCCCAGCCAGGAATTCCTTCCCAAGATCCCAAAATCCCAAGCTCCCCTTTCCCACTGGAAGCCATTCCCTGGCTCCTGCCCCTCCAGCCCTTCCCCAAATTCCAGCTCTCCTGGAGCCCCTTTGGGATCGGGGAGCGGCTCCAAGGATTCCCTGGATCCTTCCCCGATCCAGCTGCACATTCCCAGCTCTCCCAGCCCTTGGAGCAGCTCCGTGGCCTCCACCTCTGTTTTCCCAAACCCTTGGATCACAGGGAAATCCCCGAGGCAGCTCCTCGCCTGGAATCCCATAATTTCCAGGAAAAGCAGGATGGGAACATCCCCCCCACACCAATTCCAGGAGCACATCCCTCATCCCGAGCCCCCATCCCGAGGGAAAATCTCCCGCTGTTCGGAGCAGCCGCCGCTTCGTTCCCCTCGCCGCCTTCCCATCTCCCGGGAGCCGTTTCCCATGGAAACGGAGTTTTGGAACGCGCTTGGAAACGCGGCTATTTCTGATCCTGATATCCAACCCCGGGGGTTCCATTAAAAAAATTTAAAAAAAAATATTAAAAATCCGCCCCCACCCCCTTTTTTCCCCCGGGAAGCCGCTGCCTCATCCAGCACCAAGGACAGGGGCGGATGAGCGGAATTCTTGGAATTAGCAGGGAGGAGAGCAGGATTCCATTAAGTGGCTTCTCCCGGGGATGGGGGGGGGGGATAGAGGGAGCAGAACCGATAAAAACCAGGAATGCAGTCCTGAGGAGGGGAGGGAAAATGCAAGGAGCGCGGATGTGCTTGGGAAAAATAATTCCAGCTGCTCTCTGGTTTATTGGGAAGTTGCCTGATGAAAATCGCCCTCCAAGGGAGGAAAATCCCGTATTTTGGGGAGCCTTCGGCGTCACAAAAGGCAGAGGGGGGAAAATCAGTGGATGGAAGTTGAATCCTCCCAAATTCCCGGCGGCAAAGTAATTCCTGATGGCCTCCTAGCCCGGGCAGGGCTTGGGATGGAATCCTGGAATCCCAGACTGGCTTGGGTGGGAAGAGACCTTAAATCCCATCTCATTCCAACCCTGACACTTCCCATTGTCCCAGGCTGCTCCAAGCCCCATCCAAGCCTTGGACGCTCCAAGGGATCCAGGGGTGGCCGGAGTTTCTCTGGGAATTCCAGCCCAGCCCCTTCCCACCCTGCCTGCCAGGAATTCCTTCCCAATATTCCATTTGTCCCTGCTCTCTGCCAGGGGGTGGATGGAACTGGATGAGCTTTAAGGTCCCTTTCAACCCAAACCATTCCATGATTCCATGATAAAGGACACTCAGGATCCATTCAGAGGGATTTTTGTGGAAGCTGGGGATGTAAGAGGGAGGAAAGAGGAAGGAAAAGCCTTCCTGGAATCCCGAGATTCCCAGTGAATCCCCTGGATCCCGAAATTCCTTCTCAGAGAGGAGTCGGGATGGGGATGGATCCAATGCCAGGCTGGGAGAGCTGGGAATGTGCGGCTGGATCGGGGAAGGATCCAGGGAATCCTCGGAGCCGCTTCCCGATCCCAAAGGGGCTCCAGGAGAGCTGGAATTTGGGGAAGGGCTGGAGGGGCAGGAGCCAGGGAATGGCTTCCAGTGGGAAAGGGGAGCTTGGGATTTTGGGATCTTGGGAAGGAATTCCTGGCTGGGCTGGAATTCCCAGAGCATCCCCGGATCCCTGGCAGTGTCCCAGGGTGGGTTTGGATCACCCCAGGATCATGGGAAGTGTCCCTGGGATAGGATGGAAGTTCCATGGATCCCATCCCAAAGCATTCCGGGATTCTGGGATCAAGGACACTCAGGATCCATCCCGAGGGATTTTTATGGAATTCGGGGATGGAAAAGCGAAGGGAGACCCTTCCTGGAGTCCCAAATTCCCAGTGAAGCCCCTGGATCCTGAAATTCCTTCTCCAGGAGGAATCAGGATGGGGCTGGATCCAATCCTGGGCTGGGAGAGCCGGGAATGCCCAGCTGGATCGGGGATGGATCCAGGGAATCCTCGGAGCCGCTTCCCGATCCCAAAGGGGCTCCAGGAGAGCTGGAATTTGGGGAAGGGCTGGAGGGGCAGGAGCCAGGGAATGGCTTCCATTGGGAAAGGGGAGCTTGGGATTTTGGGATCTTGGGAAGGAATTCCTGGCTGGGCTGGAATTCCCAGAGAATCCCCGGATCCCTGGCAGTGTCCCAGGAAAGGTTGGAACACCCTGGGATGGTGGGAGGTGTCAGGGTTGGAATGGGAGGGGATTTAAGGTTCCTTCCCACCCAAACCCGTCTGGAATTCAGTGATTCCATCCTGGGCTCTGCTTCTCCCTGCCCGTGCTCGAATCAAACCGGATCCATCCCTGCTTTTTCCCCCATCCCAAATTTTCCACGCTTTTCCAGTCCGGGTTTCTCTTTGCACCCTCCGGACGTTCCCGGCTGCCTCATCCCTTCGGAGCAGGAGCAGCGGGATCAAGGCACGGAACACCGATATCCCTGTTCCCACAGGTTGAGCGGGACACACGGACACAGGGATCCGGGAATGACGGGAACGCTGGCCTCGCTGACCCACCTGGATGGCGGAATTGTTGTCATCGATGAGCGTGTCCGTCACCTCCAGCTGCCCTTCCGCCACCACCTTCTGCAGGACCATCCGGAACGTCCCGATGAGCCTGCGGAGCAAAGGACAGGAAATCCCGGGAGTTCTCACCCGCCAGGACCGGGTTTCCACGGGAAAAGGGATTTGCTGTCCGAGGGGCTGTGCGGGGCTCTGCTTCCCGTTTTCCTTAGGAAGAGGGAGAGGGGAGATTCCCAGATCAGGGGCTCAGTGGAGATGGTGGGAAAAGGAGGAGCCATCCCAAGGGAATGCTGTTGGGATAAGGAAAGGAGGATATTTGGGAACCATCACTCTTGAATTCCTGGGATGCCGCTGAGGGATCCCAAAGTGGCCTTTTCCATAAGGAATGTCCACAGCCGTTTCCATGCCGGTGACTCGAACAACAACCGGGGGCTGCCCCTCATCCATCTGCGCCAGGTCATGGAATCATGGAATTCTCTGGGTGGGAACGGACCTTGGAGCTCATCCCCATTCCTTCCACCATCCCAGGCGGCTCCAGGCTCCAGTGGTGTGAAGGAATTCTTCCCAACATCCAACCTGAACCTCCCCGTGGCCATTCCCTCTCATCCTGTCCCTGTTTTCCTGGGATAAGATCCCCATCCCTTCCGGCTCCTCCCAGGGAGTTGTGGAGAGGGGAAAGGTCCCCCCTGAGCCTCCTTTTCTCCAGGCTGAGCCCCTTCCCAGCTCCCCCAGCCCCTCCTGGGGCTCCATTCCCTTCCCTGGACACGCTCCAGCCCCTCCCGGATTTCCACCTCCATCCCTCATTTCCCACATTCCAAGCACGGATCAATCCTGGCAGAGCTCTGTCTCCAAGGTGCCCCGCAGGACATGGAACAGGAAAACCTTTCCTTTGTTTGCTCCACAATTCCCAGCCCAGAAGAAATAATTTGTCCCACGGAAACGTCCTTCTTCCCCTCCCAGATGAGGAAAAAGCTGCTGTATCCACCTGGATTCCAGGGTTTGGAAAACAACATTATTCCCTTTCTGCCAGAGCAGCAGCACTTTTGTTTTGGAAAGTATTCCTTGGGTTTATTCCATGGAACATCCTGAGCTGGAACGGTCCCACAGGGACCATCCAGGCCAATTCCAGCTTTTCCTCAGGGGTGGAGCCTGCAGGCTCTGGATTCCTGCAGCTGTCCCTGTTTTCCAACCTGTTTGGAACCCAGACCATTCCCAGGCGTGGTGGTGGCTTCCCTGCTCCTCTTGGATCCAAGTGGATCCAGGAGGATCCCAGGTGGATCCAGCAGCTTTTGGCTCCCAGGTGCTCAATGCCTGGAGAGGGCTGAGAAAGGAACAGGAAATTCCTCCTGGAATATCCGCCCTGCAGAGCTGCTCCAGCTCCAGGATCCAACATCGGGATCTGGAGCTGCTGGAGGGAGCCCAGAGGAGGCCCCGGAGCTGCTCCAAGGACTGGGAGAGCTGGGAATGTCCAGCTGGAGACGGGAAGGATCCAGGGAGAGCTCAGAAGCCCTTCCCAAGCCTGAAGGGGCTCCAGGAGAGCTGAAGAGGGGACTGGGGACAAGGCCTGGAGGGACAGGACACAGGGAATGGCTTCCCACTGGGAAAAGGGAGCTTGGGGTGGGATCTTGGGAAGGAATTCCTGGCTGGGAGGGGCTTGGCTGGAATTCCCAGAGAATCCCTGGATCCCTGGCCGGGCTGGAGCACCCTGGGATAGCGGAAGGCGTCAAAGTCGGAACGGGACGATCCTTAAGGTCCCTTTCCCACCCAAAGCATTCCATGAATCCACGACGAAACCCACGACAAAACTCAGAGCCATTCCAAGCCCTGCGGCAGAGGGCAGGGACAGGCGGGATCCTGGGAAGGAATTCCTGGCTGTGGAGGTGGTGAGCCCTGGCACAGGTTCCCAGAGACGCTCCTGTCCTTCCTCGGATCCTCCCCAAGCCGCCCCCCCCGGCAGGATCCGAGCAAGACGGAATTAAAAATTCAGGACTCGTCTGTGCAGCCGTTCAATTTCCGAGTGTTCCATAATTCATCAGGGCCCCGCTCCCTCCCTCCCCCGGCATTTCTGCTGATGGAAAAAAAAAAAAAAGGGAAATTTTCTGGGTCATCCGTAATTTTATCAGCCCTGAGGAGCGGCTCCGGTTTCCAACCCCAGCCAGGCCGGTTCCGCACCTGGAGCTCGCTCAAATCCCGGGATCAGGGAGTCTGGGTTGCTCCAGACCTCGGGATGCACCAGGCTTTGCCCTCGTGGTGCATCCCAACTTCCAGGGATGCTTCCTGTATGCCTGAGGTGATTCCAGGGATACTTGGGGGATGGTGAATCCCATGAATCCGGTCAGGCTTTTCCAGCACTGAAGTTTTCCAAGGGCAAATATTCCACCTGTCTGTGCCAAGAGCATCCTCCAGTCCAGGAAATCCCATTTTTCCTCCTCTGCTCCCTCAAGCCTTTGGGTACTGTTGGATCCATGGGCAAGATCTGCTCCCGAAGCCAGGGAGAGGCTCTTTTTAGGGAATGGCATCTCCATCCATCCATCCATGGATCCCTGGATCCACCCATACCTCCATCCATCCATCCATGGACCCATGGATCCATCCATCCATCCATGGATCCATCCATCCACCCATGGATCCATGGATCCATCCATACCTCCATCCACCCATGGATCCATGGATCCATCCATACCTCCATCCATCCATCCATCCATCCATCCATGGATCCATCCATACCTCCATCCATCCATCCATCCATCCATCCATCCATCCATCCATCCATCCATCCACCCATGGATCCATGGATCCATCCATCCATCCATGGATCCCTGGATCCATCCACACCTCCATCCATCCATCCATGGATCCATCCATACCTCCATCCATCCATCCCTCCATGGATCCATCCATCCATCCATGGATCCATCCATACCTCCATCCACCCATCCATGGATCCATGGATCCATCCATCCATCCATGGATCCATCCATCCATCCATCCATCCATCCATGGATCCATCCCTCCATCCATCCATGGATCCATGGATCCATCCCTCCATCCATCCATGGATCCATCCATCCCTGGGAACAAGGGCCAAATCCTGGCACCTCTATCCCAGTTTGTTCCCCACTTCCCGACACCCGTGGAAGGGTGGGATAAGGAAAGCAGGGGGATTCCATAACTTTTCGCCCTTTTCCAGGGAATTATCCTCCTGAACCCTCACGGCAGTGCCCAAGGTCAGGTTGGACCCCCGGGGCTTGGAGCACCCTGTGGAAGGTGCCCATTCCAGTTTGGAACCTGCAGCTTTTCCACGGATTTCCAAATCCCTGCTTGGGCAATCCTGGCTAATTCCAGCTCCTTCCTCTTGCAGCTCCTACCTGGAGCTTGCTCTGGAGCCCTTTTCCCCTCTCCAGCCGAAATTGCAGCTTCATCCGGAATTGCCTCGTGCCGTGGAATTAGACCTTCCAAAACCGCTTCCCTCCTAATTATTCCCTTCCCGCCACTTTCAGGAGCCCGTAATTACTCCGGGTTCGTTTTCCCCTGGAATACCTGGAGAAATGTGGGACGCTCCGGCTGCTCCAGCTCAGCAGCCTCCAGGTATTAAAAGCTGCTCCAGCCACGTTCTTCCCCCTTTTTTCTTCAGGAAGCTCTTGCAAAAATTCCCCATAAACAGAAATTATTTTTCTTTGGAATGCGAGTGGAGCAGGATAACGAGCGAAGACAGCCCCGGGTATGGAAACATCCCGCCAGGAAATTTGATTCGGGATGAGATTTCTGGAGTGGCAATTTGGGGGTGTTTGGACCGGCGCCGCTCCAAGTTTGGATCCGGAAATGAAAAATTCCACGAAAATCTGACACACCCGGGGTGCTGCAGGCAGGGATTGGGCACCGAGAATTCCAGCACGGAATCCCGGAATGGTTTGGGTGGGAAGGACCTGAAAGCTGATCCCACTCCAACCCCAACCTTCTACAATCCCAGATTGCTCCAAGCCCCATCCAACTTTTTTTTTTTTTTTGGATACTTCCAAGGAATGGGGCAGCCACAGCTTCCCTGGGAATTCCATCGCAGCCCCTCACAGCCAGGAATTCCATCCCGAAATCCCATGTAACTGCTCCGTGTGGGGTGGGCAGTCGGACAACAGGGAACCCTCCCTGAGCTCCTGAGTTAATTTTTTTCCATTCTCCCGCTCCAGCAGGAGATAATTTTCCATGGATGATTTTCCGGATAATTTTCCGCGGATGATTTCCCAGGTAATTTTCCGCGGATGATTTTCCGGATAATTTTCCGCGGATGAAAGGAGGATCCCTCCGGAGACACAAAGGACTCGAGCTGTGCCAGGATCTCCACGGCTGGAGAAGAACAAAGACCGGGACCAAGCTCCGTTTCCATCCCGGAGACTCCCGGGATGGATTTAACCCTTCGCAATCCGGATCGTTGCGTCCCTGCCAGGTAACGGAGCAGCTCCCGCCTCTTCTCCTCCGCGGGATCGGTTTTCCGTAGGAAAATTATCTCTGCTCCGGGTTTGGAATGTGGCTTTGGGCCTTTGGCCAGGTCCCGGAGGAAAACGGGGACAAGGAGGAGATGGAACCCCTTGGAGCAAAAGCTCCCGGGTTTTTGTGCGCGTTCCTTAAGGATTGGGATCTCCGCCCGGTGTGTTATCCCTGTTTTCTGCACAAGGAAAACCTGCTCGGAAAGGCTGGGCCAGGCTGTCCCAAAAGTTTGGGAATGGGGCCACAGGGATGATGCTCCGTAGCCGCCGGATCACGGCTGCCTCTCGGATTCATCCCTGGATGTGCCTCTGCTTTTTTCCCCTGGATCTTCCCATTCCCGCATCCCTCGGGAGTGCCCCGGGGTGGCTTTTCCTGCTCAAGTCCCTCCAAAAAAAACTTGGGATCTCAAATTTCCTCCATCCAGCCTCTCCCGGGGCCTGGAACCATGGGAGAACATCCCAGGGATTTTCTCCCATCCCGGAGGGGTTCTGAAGGTCTCCCAGGGGACCAGGAGACCACGGAAAACGCCTGAATTCCAGCAGGATCCCGGTATTCCCGCCCAGGTCATCCCTCCTCACACCAGGATTTTCCGGGATGGGATTGGATGGATTATTCCGTGCCATGGGAATCTCCCAGATTTTATCCAGGACGTGGAAGCCCCACGACTTTTGATCCTTCCCTTTTGTGGAGCTTTTCCAGTGGGAATTTCCACCTGGGAATCACCCACAGGCAGGCTCCTGGATGCTTTGGATGTGTCCTGGAGAGATTCCCAGCCTGGAAATTCCCAATCCAGGAGCTGGGGACAGGATTTTTGGGATGCCGTGGCCCATCTGGTGGGTTAGGAGGCTTCTCCCTCATCCAACCCCGCCCTTTTCCTTGGATACTGAGCACCCTGGGAATGCTCCCGGGGACCCTCCGGAGCCGGGATGAACCCACCAGGATCCAGAGGCACCTGGATGAGGCCAAACAAGGATCAAATTCCCAGGAATTGGCCGCTGGTGACAGCCACAGGGACAGGGAACAAAGGGAGCCGCTGGGACGTGACTCCCCGGTCATTCCGGAGGGTCTGGATCAGGTATCCCGCCTTTTTCCAGGCCTTTGATCAATGGCCTTCATCAGCTGCTCGTGAATTATTCACGGAGCGCCCGGATCAGCTTTCCCAAGCCTCTCCCTCCTCTCCTCCTCCTCCTCCTCCTCCAGAGGATTTGGAGGATGGGCAGGAATTCCAGCTCTGCCTCGGTTTTGTGGGAATTCCTGTTCCAGACATTCCCTGCATTCCTGGAGGGATGCTCCCAAACCTCTCCCTCCTCTTCCTCCTCATTTCTGGATGGAATTACAGATCACGGGAATTCTTTTCCCGCATTGTTACCGGCATTCCCGGAGGGATGTTCCCAAAATTCTCCCTCCTCTCCTCCAGCTGATTCGGAGCTCCAGCACTGCCCTGTTTTAATGGAATTTCCTTTCCCACTTATTCCCCGCATTCCTGGAGGGATGTTCCCAGAACCATCACGACCTCATCCAACTTATTCCCGGATAAGGAAAACGGGCTGGAGTTCTGACACTGCCTGGGTTTAGTGGGATTTCCTATTCCACATGTTCCCAGCATTCCCGGAGCGACATTCCCAGCACCAGCTCCTCTCTTCTCCTTCCCACCCTCCCATCTGGGAATTCCTTCCCAAGATCCCAAAATCCCAAGCTCTCCTTTCCCAATGGAAGCCATTCCCTGGCTCCTGCCCCTCCAGCCCTTCCCCAAATTCCAGCTCTCCTGGAGCCCCTTTGGGATCGGGAAGCGGCTCCAAGGATTCCCTGGATCCTTCCCCGATCCAGCTGCACAATCCCAACTCTCCCAGGCTGGCATTGGATCCAGCCCCATCCTGATTCTTCCTTGAGAAGGAATTTTGGGATCCAGGGGCTTCACTGGGAATTTGGGACTCCAGGAAGGGTTTCCCTTCCCTTTTCCATCCCCAAATTCCATAAAAATCCCTCGGGATGGATCCTGAGTGCCCTTGATCCCAGAATCATGGAATGGTTTGGGTGGGATCCATGGATCTTCAATCCCAGGGACACCTCCACGATCTCAGGGTGATCCAGCCTTTCCTTGGGCATTCCCAAGGATCCAGGGATTCTCTGGGAATTCCAGCCCAGCCAGGAATTCCTTCCCAAGACCCCAAAATCCCAAGCTCCCCTTTCCCACTGGAAGCCATTCCCTGGCTCCTGCCCCTCCAGCCCTTCCCCGAATTCCAGCTCTCCTGGAGCCCCTTTGGGATCGGGGAGCGGCTCCGAGGATTCCCTGGATCCTTCCCAGATCCAGGTGTCCTCCTGGATCCATGTGGACCTTAAATCCCATCCCATTCCAAGCCCAACACTTCCCACTCTCCCAGGTGGCTCCAAGCCTCATCCAACCTTTCCCTGGACACTTCCAGGGATGGGGCATCTCCAATTTCCCTGGGCACAATCAATCCAAAACCCGCAGCACTTGGAAAATCCGGTAAAAACACATTCCGGCATCAACTTCCACCTGGACAATCCACCAAAAAAAACCTCCAGTTTCCTTCAGAACGTGGAAATTTTACAGAAACAAACGGCACAATTTGGGATAAACTCGGTGCCCAGCAGAATTCCTGGGGTGAATTCCTCACCCCCCCCACTCCCCGAGCCGCTCGCATGGCACCGGAAATTCCCGGGAAACTCCAACGGGCGCATTCCTCGCCCTCCCGCCTCCGAAGGGAAGCGGAGCTGCCTCTTCCCGCGGGATGGGATCCGTGTGGGCCGTGGGAAGGAGGGACTCACCGGTTGGTGAAGACCTTGCTGTAGTTGAACACTTGGATCTCCAGGATCTCATTCCCGTCGATGTTGGTCGCCACCGGCCAGCGGAAAGTCTGGGAAAAGGAGGAGAGGGATGAGCCGGGAGCGTTTTGGGAAAAGGAGGAGAGGGATGGGCAAAGATTGGTTGGGAAAAGGAGGGGAGGGATGAGGCAGGAGGATTTTGGGAAAAGGAGGAGCTGACAGGATTTTGGGAAAAGGAAGAGAGGGATGATCCAAGCGGATTTTGGGAAAAGGAGGAGAGGGATGAGCCAGGATTGATTGGGAAGAGGAGGAGAGGGATGAGCCAAGCGCATTTTGGGAAAAGGAGGAGAGGGATGAGGCAGGATCGGTTGGGAAAAGGAGGAGCTGAGAGGATTTTGGGAAAAGGAGGAGAGGGATGAGCCAGGATTGATTGGGAAGAGGAGGAGAGGGATGAGCCAAGCGCATTTTGGGAAAAGGAGGGGAGGGATGAGGCAGGATTGGTTGGGAAAAGGAGGAGTTGGATGAGCAAAGATTCATTGGGAAAAGGAGGAGCCAAGAGGATTTTGGGAAAAGGAAGAGAGGGATGAGCCAAGATCGGTTGGGAAAAGGAGAGAGAGGAATCAGGAGAGTCCAGGAAAAGAAGGATAAGGATAATCCAGGAGTTTTTTGGGAAAAGGAGGAGAGGGATGAGCCAGGATCATTTTGGGAAAAGGAAGAGATGGATGAGCCAGGATTGGTTGGGAAGAGGAGGAGCTGAGAGGATTTTGGGAAAAGGAAGAGAGGGATGAGCAAAGATTGGTTGGGAAAAGGAGGGGAGGGATGAGGCAGGATTGGTTGGGAAAAGGAGGAGCTGACAGAATTTTGGGAAAAGGAAGAGAGGGATGAGCAAAGATTCGTTGGGAAAAGGAGGAGAGGGATGAGCCAGGATTGGTTGGGAAGAGGAGGAGAGGGATGAGCCAAGAGATTTTGGGGAAAAGGAGGAGAGGGATGAGCCAAGAGCATTTTGGGAAAAGGAGGAGAGGGATGAGGCAGGATTGGTTGGGAAAAGGAGGAGTTGGATGAGCAAAGATTCATTGGGAAAAGGAGGAGCCAAGAAGATTTTGGGAAAAGGAGGAGAAGGGTGAGCCAGGATTGGTTGGGAAAAGGAGGAGCTGAGAGGATTTTGGGAAAAGGAAGAGAGGGATGAGCAAAGATTGGTTGGGAAAAGGAGGGGAGGGATGAGGCAGGATTGGTTGGGAAAAGGAGGAGTTGGATGAGCAAAGATTCATTGGGAAAAGGAGGAGCCAAGAGGATTTTGGGAAAAGGAAGAGAGGGATGAGGAAAGATTCATTGGAAAAAGGAGGGGAGGGATGAGCTAGGAGGATTTTGGGAAAAGGAGGAGAGGGATGAGCCAAGATCGGTTGGGAAAAGGAGAGAGAGGAATCAGGAGAGTCCAGGAAAAGAAGGATAAGGATAATCCAGGAGTTTTTTGGGAAAAGGAGGAGAGGGATGAGCCAGGATCATTTTGGGAAAAGGAAGAGATGGATGAGCCAGGATTGGTTGGGAAAAGGAGGAGCTGAGAAGATTTTGGGAAAAGGAAGAGATGGATGAGCCAGGATTGGTTGGGAAAAGGAGGAGCTGAGAAGATTTTGGGAAAAGGAAGAGAGGGATGAGCAAAGATTCATTAAGAAAAGGAGGAGCCAAGAGGATTTCACGAAAAGGAGGAGAGGGATGAGGCAGGATTGGTTGGGAAGAGGAGGAGCTGAGAGGATTTTGGGAAAAGGAAGAGAGGGATGAGCAAAGATTGGTTGGGAAAAGGAGGGGAGGGATGAGCCAGGAGGATTTTGGGAAAAGAAAGAGAGGGATGAGCCAAGATCGGTTGGGAAAAGGAGAGAGAGGAATCAGGAGAGTCCAGGAAAAGAAGGATAAGGATAATCCAGGAGTTTTTTGGGAAAAGGAGGAGAGGGATGAGCCAGGATCATTTTGGGAAAAGGAAGAGATGGATGAGCCAGGATTGGTTGGGAAGAGGAGGAGCTGAGAGGATTTTGGGAAAAGGAAGAGAGGGATGAGCAAAGATTGGTTGGGAAAAGGAGGGGAGGGATGAGGCAGGATTGGTTGGGAAAAGGAGGAGCTGACAGAATTTTGGGAAAAGGAAGAGAGGGATGAGCAAAGATTCGTTGGGAAAAGGAGGAGAGGGATGAGCCAGGATCGGTTGGGAAGAGGAGGAGAGGGATGAGCCAAGAGAATTTGGGGAAAAGGAGGAGAGGGATGAGCCAAGAGCATTTTGGGAAAAGGAGGAGAGGGATGAGGCAGGATTGGTTGGGAAAAGGAGGAGTTGGATGAGCAAAGATTCATTGGGAAAAGGAGGAGCCAAGAAGATTTTGGGAAAAGGAGGAGAAGGGTGAGCCAGGATTGGTTGGGAAAAGGAGGAGCTGAGAGGATTTTGGGAAAAGGAAGAGAGGGATGAACAAAGATTGGTTGGGAAAAGGAGGGGAGGGATGAGCCAAGAGGATTTTGGGAAAAGGGGAAGGCAGATCCAAGAGGAATTTGGGAAAAGGAAGAGAGAGATGAGCCAGGATCAGCTGGGAAAAGGAGAGGGAAGAGCCAGGAGGGATTTGGGAAAAGGAGATGGACGAGCCAGGATCAGCTGGGAAAAGGAAAGGGAAGAGCCAGGATTGTTTGGGAAAAGGAGTGAGAGGAACCAGGCGCGTTCAGGAAAAAAGGACAAGGATGATCCAGGAGTTTTTTGGGAAAAGGAGGAGAGGGATGAGCCAGGAGTGTTCCAGGGTGAGGCAGTGGAGGGGATGGGGATGGAGAAAGGCCGCTTTTCCCAGGAAAAAAGGTGGCTTTTCCCAGGAAAAATGCAGCTTTTTCCAGGAAAAAGGCGGCTTTTCCCAGGAAAAAGGTTTTACAGGGATGTCACTTAGGATGTGCGCAGTGCCAATTATTCCATGGATTCACACAGGAAAATATAAATACAGACATTGGATGAGGAGGGGAATACTGAGCCAGGCTGGGAGAGCTGGGAATGTTCACCTGGATCGGGGAAGGATCCAGGGAATCATCGAAGCCGCTTCCCGATCCCAAAGGGGCTCCAGGAGAGCTGGAATTTGGGGAAGGGCTGGAGGGGCAGGAGCCAGGGAATGGCTTCCAGTGGGAAAGGGGAGCTTGGGATTTTGGGATCTTGGGAAGGGATTCCCGGCTGGGCTGGAATTCCCAGAGAATCCCTGGATCCCTGGCAGTGTCCAAGGAAAGGCTGGATCACCCTGGGATAGTGGGAGGTGTCAGGGTTGGAATTGGATGATCCTTAAATTCCCTCCCCACCCAAACCATTCCATGATTCCATAAAATATGATCCCTTTCCTATTTTTTTTTTCCCCTTCCCGCGGCAAATCCCTCTGTCAGCCCAACCCCCTGAATTCCTGGTTTTCCAAGCCCCAGGACCTCCCAAATCCCAGCATCCCAAGCCACTCCTGGAGCATCCCAGGTCGGGAATGTGCCAGAGGCAGCGGATCCTCCGGGATCCAGGATCCCTCCCAGGAGCAGCAGAGCGGAATTGAAATCCATGGGAAGAGAATTTGCTCATCCAGCAAATTCCCAGGAAGGAACCGGTGCCTCCTCAGCAATTCCCGAGCTATTTATTCCCGGTTTTAATTGGTCTGCAGAGTCAAGGAAGCAAAGGAAAAATTACTGGATTTATCCCGAGCTCTCCATGTGGGGATGGAATTCAGTCCTCCCCCTGCTTTCTCCTTGTTTTTTTCCCAAAAGTTTTGATGCTCCGGGGATTGGATCCGGAGATAAAATCACCCGGCAATCCCAAGGTTACGGAATCAAGATGTTTAGGTTGGAAAAATCCTTGGAGATCCCCAAATCCAAGAATTCCCAGCGCTGCCGGGGCCACCCTTGGTCCATCTCCCCACATCCACGTGGACTGAAATCCCTCTGGGAATTCCACCACTGGACAGCCCTTTCCAGGAAGGAATTCTGCAGGAATTTCCCTCTGGCTGGAGGAATTGTCCTTTTCCCACTTTTCAGGGCTCTGCACCAGCAGCCCTCGGCTCCTTTTCCCAGAGAGAGGAGGAAAAAAGAAAAATGGGAATTTTCCCAGCCTGGACCCTTGTCACCTCCACCCAAAAGGGGCTGGATGTGCTTTGGGATCTACCAAATCCCAGGAAATCCACTCCCAACCCAAGGAAAGGCAGAGGGAGCAGCAGCAATCCTGGGGAACGGCGTCCAGGGATTCACTAAATTCTGGGATCGCGTTCGCCAAAGGGGAAAAAGGGGGGAAAATAAGTCTGGAAAAGTCGTGGCTGGAGCCACAGCTTGATCCAAGGGGTTTTCCAAGTGCTGGGGAAGAAAAAAAAAGCAACGGGAAACTGGGAAGGCTCTGGCACAGAATTCCCAGAGAAGCTGTGGCTGCCCCTGGAACCCCGGAAGTGTCCAAGGCCAGGCTGGACAGGGCTTGGAATAACCTGGGATCAGGAAAGGTGTCCCTGCCCATGGAATGGGAAGAGTTTTAAGGTCTCTTCCCACCCAGAACTCCACGATTCCATGGTTTGTGTTTCCTGGAATTGAGGGGAGCAGCTCGTGCCTCAGGGCCTGCCCGAGATGATCCCGGGAAACTTCAGCTCCGAGGAATTTGGGCTCCTTCATTCCCAGAGATTCCCTTCCCTCCCAGGCTGCGGGGGATCTCCCGGAAAAGCCCTTTGGAGGTGAAATCCATCGGGACGCAGCCCGGAACGCAAACATTCCCGATGAATTAGGGAGCTGTGCGCAGCCTCAGGGATTTTCCAGGATCTGGAATATCCAGCAGGCTCCGCGGCAGCAGAGGGCTTGCAGAATTCCTTAAGGAATGAAGGAGAAAAATAATTGGAAAGCAGAAACGGAGCGGAACCAAACCCATGGAAACCGCAGGGGAACGAAATCCAAATCTGGATCCTGATTCATGGGAAGAGAGGGGCAGGAAAAGAGGGAATTCACGTGGATTTTCTCAGCTCTGAGATCACAGGATCCAGGGATTATCGAGGTCGGAAAAGCCCCCTGGGATCGTCGGATCCAAGATGTGGGAATAGGGCAATTCCTGCAGTGCCACATCCTGGAATTCCTTGGAAACCTCCAGGGGTGGGGACTCCAAACCTCCCCGGGAGCCCCTTCCGAGGCCCGGCCGCCCTTTCCATGGAGGAATTGTTCCCAAAATCCAGCCTCAAATTCCCTGGCACAGCCTGAGGCCGTTCCCCCTGTCCTGTCCCTGTTCCCGGGAAGCAAAGCCCGACCCCGCCTCCTGCTCCAGGATTTGGGATCTGCCATGGATAATCCAAGTGGTTTGAGCTCCAAATATTCCCGGGAATTCCCCGTGCCCACACAGGAGGGTGGAGATTCCCTGGATATCCCCCCAGCAGGAAGGATTTGATCCAGGAATGCCTCCATGGCCTCGCGGAGCCTGTGGCTGCTCCAGGCGGGATTCGCTTCCCTGAAATTTCTGGAATTCCGGGCTGGACACGGCTCCTGATCCAAACACGATCCCAACCATTCCCAAATACAGTTTTCCAACAGAACGTGGTGGATTGGGAGGAGGGGGACAAAAAACCCCACAGGGAGCAACGGAGTGGGTGGTGGGAGATGGAGTCGGGCGGGGCTTGGAGGGGGGAAAATTCCCAAAAATTTGGGATGTTCCAGCCCTGGAATTGTTCACGGGATGGTTTGGGTGGGAAGGGAACTTCAATCCCATCCCTTTCCATGGGCAGGGAAATTTCCCCTGTCCCAGGTTGCTCCAAGGATTTTCCTTGGACACTTCCAGGGGTCCAGGGGCAGCCTCAGCTCCTCTGGGAATTCTGTGCCTGAAGGAAAAAGAAGGAATTTCATGGAGGGGGAAAAGCCCAACTTTTTCCTCCTGGGACAAAGGAAAATGGAGCCAAAATCCCAGTGGGATTTTCCCAGCTTGGACGAACAATTTTTTTCCTGAAATTCAGTGCAGAAAACACGGAAAATTTCATGTTTTTAATTTATCCCCCCCACCCTGGAAAATTCCATAGGGATTTTCCCCACCTGTGTCCAGCCAGGAATCCCATTTGGCCCCTGCCAGGAGAAACCTTGGAGCAGGCAAGGAAGATGCCAAGAAAAATTGGGAACAGGGATTTCACCAGGACTGGGAATCCTGGGTCTTCACCCAGACAGGGAATCCCGGGAAAGCAAGTGGGATTTTTTGGGATGAAAAGGACGGAAAACTTCTCCTACCTCGTCAAACTTGGCCTCGTCCTCGCAGTTTTCCAACACTCGGGTGTAGAAGGAAAGTCCTGGAGAGGAAAAAGAGGGAAAACGGGTGGGAAAAGGGCTGGGAGAGCCTGGGAGAGCCTGGGATTTTGGGATTTGGGAACAGCCGGATGGAAAAAACTCCAGGGGAATTCCACCTCCTGGGAGAGGCCCCTGGATCCTGCGGCGCTTCCCTGCTCCAGCCCTTCCCAATCCGGGAGCATCCCGGACTTTTCCTGACGGCGGAATCGTTATCCGCCGGTTCTCCAGGAGGTTTCCGTGAGTGATATCCCTCGTTTCCCGGCCCCATTCCCGAGAGGAATTCTCTCCTGGCAGCTCTTCATGATCCATTAAACCCCGGCTCCCTAATTAGCCCCGGACACAAACGCAATTCAGCCGGGGTGAGGTGGGAATTCCCATGGAGCAGAGCTCAGATCCTGCTGGAGCTTCCCAAGAAATGGGCCAGGTGATGAAAATTCCCCGTTTTCCTGCCTTTTCCCCAAAAGCCAGCCTGAAAAGCAGGAATTCCCGGAAAATCCTGGAGTCATCCCTACTTTTTTTCCATGTGCGGAACAAGGACGGGGAGAAACGGAACCACGACAGATCCGGGAGCCCTTTGGAGCCTCCAGGATTTGATCCCATTCCCAAATCCCTGATGGAAAACCGGGACAATCCCAAAGACAAAGCTGAAAGCTCTGGATTCCTTGGGATTGTGGGAGCCAAATCCCAAGGTGTGGATGGAGAGGAATCCCTGACATTCCAGGATTCTGGGAGCAGATTTTGGCCATGGAATGCATCCACCCAAAGCCAGGCTGAAAAGATGGAATTCCCGGAAAATCCTGGAGTCATCCCTATTTTTTTTTTTCCGCGTGCAGAACAAAGAGGGGGAGAAACGGGACCGTGACGGATCCGGGAGCCCTTTGGAGCCTCCAGGATTTGGAATGGAACGGATGGGAATGGATTGGGATCCCATTCCCAAATCCCTGATGGAAAACCGGGACAAAGGCAAAGCTGAAAGCTCTGGATCCCTTGGGAATGTGGGAGCCAAATCCCAAGCTGTGGATGGAGAGGAATCCCTGACATTCCAGGATTCTGGGAGCAGATTTTGGCCATGGAATGCATCCATCCAAAGCCAGGCTGAAAAGACGGAATTCCCGGAAAATCCTGGAGCCATCCCTATTTTTTTTTCCGCGTGCAGAACAAAGAGGGGGAGAAACGGGACCGTGACGGATCCGGGAGCCCTTTGGAGCCTCCAGAATTTGAATGGAACGGATGGGAATGGATTGGGATCCCATTCCCAAATCCTAAATCCCTGATGGAAAACCGGGACAATCCTAAAGGCAAAGCTCTGGATCCCTTGGGAATGTGGGAGTCAAATCCCAAGCTGTGGATGGAGAGGAATCCCTGACATTCCAGGATCTTGGGAGTGGATTTTGGCCACGGGATCCATCTTTTCCCTCCACTTCCAGAGGGGGATCCACCGCCCGCCCTCCCCGGCTGCTCCCGTGGATCCGGAATTCCATCTGTGCCTCAGTTTCCCCTGTTTGGAAAACGCTGCGGCTCCCGGGATTCCCAGGAGAGGAGGAGCAGCGCCACTTCCCACGCCAGCCTCGGGAATGCTTTATCCCGGATTTCGCTCCTTCCTCTCCCACCCGGGAGCTCCGGCGGATCCCTCGGGATGCGCTGCCGGATGGGGCCGGGATGGGGCCGGGAATCCCTGTGCCAGGCTCAGGGATCCAGGAAAACCAGGGGAATGAGGAATACCCGTCCGGGAGCTGGGAGAGGGCTCCTCATTCCATGGTCAAGGGTCCAGAGCTTTTCCAGAGGCGCCGAATCCCAGCGGATTTCGGGACTGAGCTCCAACCGGACGCATTCCAGGCCCGGAATTCCAGGTCCGTGTGCCTGGAATCCATCCTGTCCCACCCCAGGGCAGGATGAGGGCCCTGGTGAGGGAAGGAACCGTGGAAAACATGGAATTATTCCGGTTGGAAAACCCCTCTGGGACCGAGTTTGGCATTCCCTGATCCGTGCCCCCGAGTGCCGCGTCCAGGCAGGAATTATTCCCAAGGAATGATCCCCACGGGCGCTGGGACTTGGCTCGATCCAAGAGCCAAAAATTCCATCCGGGATTTAAGGAATCGCTCGGAGAGGACCAGGAGCCAGCGGGACGCTTCCCAGGCGGCATTCCCAAATTTCCATGGAGCGAGGGGCCAGCAGAGCATTCCCGGGGAAACCGAACGAGGGAGGAGCTCTCAGCGGGGTGGAATGGGATGAGCTTTAGGATCCCTTCCATCCCAAATCATTCCATGATTCCAAAAGCACGGAAAACTCCCTTTTTCCTCCTCCCGCTGCTGTCGGAATCCGCGGCATTCCAGGAAGATCCCGAAGGATCATCCCGCTTGTTTGTCCTTACGGATCTTTCCCATCCCCTTGTCCCCATGGAACATTCCAGCCTGGATTCCATCCTGGATTCCAGCCCCAGAGCTCTCCCACATCCCAAAAAACGTTCCGGCTGCGTGTCCAGGAGGATCCCGGCGATCATCCCTGGAATTCCCTCCCCGGCTGCTCCCTCGGTTTCCCGTTGGAAAACGGGAATTTGGGAAAGACGTCGAGAGCCTCTGGAGTGGAATCTCCCTGCGGATCTGAGGTTTGGAGCAGGGAATGAGCCCAAATCCCTCTCCAGGCACATCCAAGGGATGGATCCATCCGGATCCGCTTCCCCGATAAATCCAGCCACGCCTGGAATTGCTTCCCGAGCTGCTTCCAGCCCCTTTGTAGCAGCTGGATTTTCCTGGCCAGGGCCTGGATGAGCCTGGGAAAAAGGAATTCCCGCCCGGAAGCGTCAGGCATTGGCTGCATCCCGGCGTGACACTAAATCCCCTTTTCCATGGGAATTCGTGGGAGGAAAAGACCAGGGAAAACCCTCAGGACCCTGATCCAACTCTCCTGGAAATTCCCTCCTTGGAATTCCATCCCAGAATGGGTGGGAAGGGACCTCCAATCCCATCCCATTCCAATCCCACCATCCCGGGATGCGCCAGCCTTTCCTGGGACACCGCCAGGGATCCAGGGATTCTCCGGGAATTCCAGCCCAGCCCCTCCCCACCCTCCCAGCTGGGAATTCTTTCCCAAAATCCCAGCCCAAGCTCCCCTTTCCCAGTGGAAGCCATTCCCTGTTTCCGGTCTGGACCCAAAGCAGGGACGGATCCTGACATTCCCAAAGTCCCACTGGGAATTTGGGCTGGATTCAGGAGCGGGAATGTCCAGAACTGGAAATCTGGGATCTCCCAGGGCTCCACACTGGATTTTCCTGGAATTCTGCCTCTTCCCAGAGATTTTCTTGGAGCTGGAAGCACGACGGGGAGCTGAGGGTTAATTATCCCTGGTTAATGATCCCGAGCTCGTTAAGAGCAGGGAAAGCTGATCCAGGCTGGCGATGGAATTCCTGGAATTCCCCTGCTGAGCTGGGATTGCCGGATGGAATTCCTGGGATTCATTTTCTGAGCTGGGATTGCTGTTCCCGCCTTTTCCACCCCAGTGGAATTCCTGGAATTCACCTGGGATCTCTGTTCCCGCTTTTTCCACCCCGATGGAATTCCTGGAATTCACCTGGGAACTCTGTTCCCACTTTTTCCACCCCGATGGAATTCCTGGAATTCACCTGGGATCTCTGTTCCCGCCTTTTCCACCCTGATGGAATTCCAGGAATTCCCCTGCTGAGCTGGGATTGCTGGATGGAATTCCTGGGATTCACTTTCTGAGCTGGGATCGCTGTTCCCGCCTTTTTCACCCCGATGGAATTCCTGGAATTCACCTGGGATCTCTGTTCCCGCCTTTTCCACCCCGATGGAATTCCTGGAATTCACCTGGGATCTCTGTTCCCACTTTTTCCACCCCAATGGAATTCCTGGAATTCCCCTGCTGAGCTGGAATCGCCTTTTCCACCCCGATGGAATTCCTGGAATTCACCTGGGATCTCTGTTCCTGCCTTTTCCACCCTGATGGAATTCCAGGAATTCCCCTGCTGAGCTGGGATCGCCGGATGGAATTCCTGGGATTCACTTTCTGAGCTGGGATCGCTGTTCCCGCCTTTTCCACCCCGATGGAATTCCTGGAATTCACCTGGGATCGCTGTTCCTGCCTTTTCCACCCCGATGGAATTCCTGGAATTCCTGCTGCTGAGCTGGGATTGCCTTTTCCACCCCAATGGAATTCCTGGAATTCACCTGGGATCTCTGTTCCCACTTTTTCCACCCTGATGGAATTCCAGGAATTCCCCTGTGCTGAGCTGGGATTGCTGGATGGAATTCCTGGGATTCACTTTCTGAGCTGGGATCGCTGTTCCTGCCCCCATCCCACTCTCCCTCCAAGGATTCCCGGCCTCTGGAAGAGCTGGGATCTCATCCCGAGCCTTTCCCAAGCCTTGGAAAAGCTCCGGAGCTTCCACAGCCCCGGGAGAATTTTTCCTCCTTCCCACGGAAATCTTTGGAGCTGCTGCGGATCCCGGTGGGAATGGGAAGCTGCGGGATCCTCGGGAGAAATCCAGGCTGTTCCCAGATCCCAAAAAAAAGACAGGATTCCTTTGGGATCTCCTTGGGAGCTTCAATCCTTCAAACCCTTGATCCCACAGCCGGATTCCAGCTGGGACACGATCCCTGCTCCCGGTGGGAATTTCACCCCCTTTTCCCTGGAAAAACCCGTGGGGAGGGGATCCCAAAAAAAGCAGGTTTGGGGTCGTGCGTGGGGAAACTGAGGCAGGGGTGGGTGCGGGGTGTCCCCAAATCCCGTCCCACAAATCCTGACCCCCAAATCCTGTCCCTGTTCCTGTTCCCCCAAAATCCTGTCCCTCAAATTCCACCCCCAAATCCTGCTCCCCCAAAATCCTGTCCCCAAAATCCCACCCCAAATTCCCATCCCGAATTCCATCCCCCAAATCCCGATCCTCCAAATCCTTTCCCTCAAATCCTTCTCCCCCAATTCCTGCACCCCAAATCCTGCCTCCCCAAAATCCTGCCCCCCAATTCTTGCCCCTCAAATCCTGCTTCCCAAATTTTTTCCCCAATCCACTGCCCCAGTTCCTGTCCCCCAATTCCCGCTTCCCAAATCCTGCTCCACCAATCCTGCCCCTCAAACGCTGCCCCCAAAAATCCCGCTCCCAAATTCCCATCCCGAATTCCATCCCCCAAATCCCGATCCTCCAAATCCTTTCCCTCAAATCCTTCTCCCCCAAAATCCTGTCCCCAAAATCCCACCCCAAATTCCCATCCCGAATTCCATCCCCCAAATCCCGATCCTCCAAATCCTTTCCCTCAAATCCTTCTCTCCCAATGACTGCACCCCAAATCCTGCCTCCCCAAAATCCTGCCCCCCAATTCCTGCCCCTCAAATCCTGCTTCCCAAATTTTTTCCCCAATCCACTGCCCCAGTCCCTGTCCCCCAATTCCCGCTTCCCAAATCCTGCTCCACCAATCCTGCCCCTCAGACGCTGCCCCCAAAAATCCCGCTCCCAAATTCCCATCCCGAATTCCACCCCCCAAATCCCGATCCTCCAAATCCTTTCCCTCAAATCCTTCTCCCCCAAAATCCTGTCCCCAAATCCCACCCCAAATTCCCATCCCGAATTCCATCCCCCAAATCCCGATCCTCCAAATCCTTTCCCTCAAATCCTTCTCTCCCAATTCCTGCACCCCAAATCCCACCTCCCCAAAATCCTGCCCCCCAATTCCTGCCCCTCAAATCCTGCTTCCCAAATTTTTTCCCCAATCCACTGCCCCAGTCCCTGTCCCCCAATTCCCGCTTCCCAAATCCTGCTCCACCAATCCTGCCCCTCAGACGCTGCCCCCAAAAATCCCGCTCCCAAATTCCCATCCCGAATTCCATCCCCCAAATCCCGATCCTCCAAATCCTTTCCCTCAAATCCTTCTCTCCCAATTCCTGCACCCCAAATCCTGCCTCCCCAAAATCCTGCCCCCCAATTCCTGCCCCTCAAATCCTGCTTCCCAAATTTTTTCCCCAATCCACTGCCCCAGTCCCTGTCCCCCAATTCCCGCTTCCCAAATCCTGCTCCACCAATCCTGCCCCTCAGACGCTGCCCCCAAAAATCCCGCTCCCAAATTCCCATCCCAAATTCCATCCCCCAAATCCCGATCCTCCAAATCCTTTCCCTCAAATCCTTCTCCCCCAAAATCCTGTCCCCAAATCCCACCCCAAATTCCCATCCCGAATTCCATCCCCCAAATCCCGATCCTCCAAATCCTTTCCCTCAAATCCTTCTCTCCCAATTCCTGCACCCCAAATCCTGCCTCCCCAAAATCCCATCCCCCAAATCCTGCTCCACAATCCTCCCCCCAAAATCCTGCCCCCCAATTCCTGCCCCTCAAATCCCACCCCAAATCCCGATCCTCCAAATCCTTTCCCTCAAATCCTTCTCTCCCAATTCCTGCACCCCAAATCCCACCTCCCCAAAATCCTGCCCCCCAATTCCTGCCCCTCAAATCCTGCTTCCCAAATTTTTTCCCCAATCCACTGCCGCAGTCCCTGTCCCCCAATTCCCGCTTCCCAAATCCTGCTCCACCAATCCTGCCCCTCAAACGCTGCCCCCAAAAATCCCGCTCCCAAATTCCCATCCCGAATTCCATCCCCCAAATCCCGATCCTCCAAATCCTTTCCCTCAAATCCTTCTCTCCCAATTCCTGCACCCCAAATCCTGCCTCCCCAAAATCCTGCCCCCCAATTCCTGCCCCTCAAATCCTGCTTCCCAAATTTTTTCCACAATCCACTGCCCCAGTTCCTGTCCCCCAATTCCCGCTTCCCAAATCCTGCTCCACCAATCCTGCCCCTCAGACGCTGCCCCCAAAAATCCCGCTCCCAAATTCCCATCCCGAATTCCACCCCCCAAATCCCGATCCTCCAAATCCTTTCCCTCAAATCCTTCTCCCCCAAAATCCTGTCCCCAAATCCCACCCCAAATTCCCATCCCGAATTCCATCCCCCAAATCCCGATCCTCCAAATCCTTTCCCTCAAATCCTTCTCTCCCAATTCCTGCACCCCAAATCCCGCCTCCCCAAAATCCTGCCCCCCAATTCCTGCCCCTCAAATCCTGCTTCCCAGATTTTTTCCCCAATCCACTCCCCCAGTCCCTGTCCCCCAATTCCCGCTTCCCAAATCCTGCTCCACCAATCCACTCCCCCAATTCCTGTCCCCAAATCCCGCTCCCTGAAATCCTACCCCCCAAATCCTGTACCCCCAAATCCTGCCCTCTAAATCCTGTCCCCAGTTCCTGTCCCCCCAATTCCTGTCCCTCAAATCCCACTCCCCAAATCCTGCTCCACCTATCCCCAAACCCGGTCCCCAAATCCCTCTCCCCCCAGTTCCTGCCTCCCAATCCCTCTCCCTCAATTCCCAATCCCCAGTTCCTGATCCCCCAAATTCTGATCCCCAAATCCCTCTCCCCCAAATCCCTCTCCCCCAAAACCCTCTCCCCCAAATCCCTCATCCCCAAATCCCTCTCCCCAATTCTCTCTCCCCAAAATCCTCTCCCCAATTTCCGATCCCCCCAATCCCTCTCCCCCAATCCCTCTCCCCCCAATCCCTCTCCCCCAATCCCTCTCCCCCAATCCCTCTCCCCCAAAATCCCGCTCCTCCAAATCCCAATCTCCCAAATCCAATCTCCGAAATCCCTCATCCCCAAATCCCTCGCCCCAGTTCTCTCGCCCCAAATTTCTCTCCCCAAATCCCTCATCCCCAAATCCCTCTCCTCCAAATCCCTCTCCCCCAATCCCTCTCCCCAGTTCCTGCTCCCCAAATCTCTCATCCCCAAATCTCTCATCCCCAATCCCTCTCCCCCAAATCCCAATCCCCCAAATCTGTCATCCCCAAATCCCTCTCCCCAATTCCCTCTCCCCCAAATCCCTCTCCCCAGTTCCTGGCCCCCAAATTCCTCTCCCCTAAATCCCTCTCCTCAATTCCATCTCCCCCAACCCCTCATCTCCAATCCCTCTCTCCCAAATCCCTCTCCTCCAAATCCCTCTCCCCAATTCCCTCTCCTCCAAATCCCTCTCCCCAATTCCCTCTCCCCAGTTCCTGCTCCCCAAATCCCTCTCCCCCAAAACCCTCACCCCAATTCTCTCTCCCCAAATTCCTCTCCCCTAAATCCCTCTCCCCAATTCCATCTCCCCCAACCCCTCATCCCCAATCCCTCATCCCCAAATCCCTCTCCTCCAAATCCCTCTCCCCAATTCCCTCTCCTCCAAATCCTTCTCCCCCAATCCCTCTCCCCAGTTCCTGCTCCCCAAATCCCTCATCCACAAACCCCTCATCCCCAAATCCCTCATCCCCAAATCCCTCTCCCCCCAAATCCCTCTCCCCAATTCCCTCTCCCCAGTTCCTGCTCCCCAAATCCCTCTCCTCCAAATCCCTCTCCTCCAAATCCCTCTCCCCCAAATCCCTCTCCCCATATCCCTCTCCCCAGTTCCTGCTCCCCAAATCCCTCATCCCCAGGTCCTTCTCCCCCAAATCCCAATCCCCCTAATCCAATCTCCGAAATCCCTCTCCCCCAAATCCCTCATCCCCAAATCCCTCTCCTCCAAATCCCTCATCCCCAATCCCTCTCCCCAATTCCCTCTCCCCCAAATCCCTCACTCCAATTCTCTCTCCCCAAAACCCTCTCCTCCAAATCCCTCTCCCCCCAAATCCCTCTCCTCCAAATCCCTCTCCCCAAATCCCTCTCCTCCAAATCCCTCTCCCCCAATTCCCTCTCCTCCAAATCCCTCACCCCAATCCCTCTCCCCAATTCCCTCTCCCCCAAATCCCTCTCCCCAGTTCCTGCTCCCCAAATCCCTCTCCCCAGTTCCTGCTCCCCAAATCCCTCTCCCCCAAATCCCAATCCCCCTAATCCAATCCCCAAATCCCTCATCCCCAGTCGCTCTCCCCCCAGATCCCGCTCCCCACTCCCCGCTCCCGATCCCGGTACCCCCGGAACGCCGCCTTGGCGATGCGGTCGCCTTTGCCGCGGAGGCCGGAGACGGAGCGGAGCTGCAGCACCAGAGCCATGGGGGCACCGCGCGGGGCTCGGGAGGGAGCCGGGGCCACCGGGGCGGGCTCGGGGCAGGGCCCGTGCGGATCCAGGAGCTCGGGGCGCTCCCGGGGCGGGCTCGGAGCAGAGCCCGGATGGGTTCGGGGCGCTCGGTGCGGTGCCGGTGCCTGATGCGGTCCCGGTGCGGTGCTCGGTGCTCGGTGCGGAGCTGGGTCTGGTCCCGGGGTGGTGCTCGGAGCGGAACCCGAGGTGGTCCCGGGGTGGTCCCGGTGCCTGATGCTGTCCCGGTGCAGAGCCCGAGGTGGTCCCGGGGTGGTCCCGGTGCCCGATGCGGTCCCGGTGCAGAGCCCGAGGTGGTCCCGGGGGTGGTCCCGGTGCCCTGATGCGGTCCCGGTGCAGAGCCCGAGGTGGTCCCGGGGTGGTCCCGGTGCCTGATGCGGTCCCGGTGCAGAGCCCGGGGTGGTCCCGGTGCCTGATGCGGTCCCGGAGCGGAACCCGAGGTGGTCCCGGGGTGGTCCCGGTGCCTGATGCGGTCCCGGAGCGGAGCCCGAGGTCGTCCCGGGGTGGTCCCGGTGCCTGATGCGGTCCCGGAGCGGAGCCCGAGGTCGTCCCGGGGTGGTCCCGGTGCCTGATGCGGTCCCGGAGCGGAGCCCGAGGTCGTCCCGGGGTGGTCCCCGGTGCCTGATGCGGTCCCGGGGCGGTCTCGGTGCGGAGCCCGAGGTGTTCCCGGTGCTCGGTGCGGTCCCGGTGCTCGGTGCGGAGCCCGGTGCTGAGCCCGGTGAGGTGCCCGGAGCCTGACGCGGTCCCGGTGCGGTGCTGGTGCCGGTCCCGGTGCGGTGGCGGTGCCCGGGCCGGTGCCGGTGCCGCGCTCCGGAGCTCGGTGCGGTCTCGGTGCCGCTGCGGAGCTTCCCCCGCTCCCAGCGCTGAATTATTCAGCAGCGGGGCCGCCCCCTTCCTCCCTCCCTCCTTCCTCCCCTCCCCTCCCACTCCTCCTCCTCCTCCTTCCCCTCCCGTCCCCTCCCCTTCCTTCCCTCCCCTCCCCTTTTCCCCCTCCTTTCCTTT